>NW_027603633.1:0-11925 GCF_053455715.1 Rhinoraja longicauda
GGGAAGGAGAGAAAGAGGAGAGAGAGAGAGAGAGAGAGGGAGAGGGGAGGGAGAGAGGGATAACAAATATTAGCTTAATATATTGTTAATTTTGTTACAGTGGATGGGGGGCAGGGTATCAAATATTAATATCGTTTATTATTATAAATTTATGAAAATTAAGTGGAGAGAGAGAGAGAGGGAGGGAGAAGAGAGAGAGGGGTGAGAGAGATAGGATGATAGGAGGAAGAGAGAGAGAGAGAGAGAGAGAGAGAGAGAGAGAGAGAGAGAGAGAGAGAGAAAGAGAGAGAGAGAGAGAGAGAGAGAGAGAGAGAGAGAGAGAGAGAGAGAGAGAGAGAGAGAGAGAGAGAGAGAGAGAGAGAGAGAGACAGAGAGAGAGAGAGAGAGAGAGAGAGAGAGAGAGAGAGAGAGAGAGAGAGAGAGAGAGAGAGAGAGAGAGAGAGAGAGAGAGAGAGAGAGAGAGAGAGAGAAAGGGAGGGAGGGAGAGAGAGAAAGAGCGGGGTAGAGAGAGGGGGAGAGGGAGAGAGAGAGAGAGAGAGTCCACCCCACCCTACCCCTGACCGGTCCCCAGTGTGGAGGGGGGGGGGGGGTGAGCATGAGGGGGTAGAAACTGAAATAAACACTTCAATGATCAGGGACTGTCATTAAAAATGATCGAGAAATCTGACAGGCAATGGTGTTATTTTTCCTGCTTAATCTGCATCTTTGAGCAAGGGGGAAATTGGGTGAATGTGAGGGGATGGGGGTCCCGGAGCGGAGAGACTGCGGCCGCCCTCTGGGATGCGCTCAGGGCGCCGGTTTATTATGAGCCGCAGCGCTGAGGTGAGCGGATATTTCAACCGCGCTCTTCACCTGCTCCCTGAACTTGGACTGGGTCACCGCGTAAATAAATGTGTTGGTGCAGCAGCTGAGATTCCTCAGCAAATACCCGACATAGTTAAAGATATATTGGGAATCATTCGGATCAGTTCCAGTCCCTGTGATCTGATAATAGACGAAGTATACAACATACGTCAGCCACAGGAGGATGAAGCTGCCGGAGATGGTGAAGAGTAAAACCACAGACCTCCTCCTGCTCTCCATCTCCGGGTCACTGCGCTTCTCCCCCTTGCTCTCACCCCTCAGCCCCTGACGGACCCGACTGGCCACTAAAATGTGCCGGACTGTCAGAGCGTTGAGCAGCAGGATCACAGCGAAAGGGAGGAGCGGAGTTAAAACCGTGTCGATCCAGTCAAATGCCACCCACCCGGGGTCAGTGTAATAACTGTCCACCGTGTAACAGACCCACGGGACATTGTCGATGGTTGTCCAGGGTTCATTTGTGAAGTAGCGGGGAACATTTTTCAGACACAGCAGAACGCGGCTGTTGCGAGAACCGCAGCCGCAGTTTTCCCGGTGCAATATTTAGTTTTCAGCTTCTGGCAACAAATGGCGACAAAGCGATCAAAGGTGAAAGTGACGGTGAACCAGACAGAACAGTCTGTAGCTGAATACCTCAGTACTTCGTTAACACTGCACACAGGGGTGATGGACAGGAAACTCCAATAAAAGTAATGGTATCGGATCCGCATCAAAATGACCTCCGGTGATCAGGGCGAGTAGATCGGCCGCTGCCATGGCCACCAGGTAGCGAGTGGTGCAGGTGGAGAGGCCGCACTTTCCCCGGGACAGGATCACAATCGCCACTAAATTCACTGCGGAAAGAGAAGGGGAGCGGACATTGGGCATTACTGAACACGGTCTCCGGGGCTGAACACCGGCTCCACTTTCAGCTGGAGATCAGGATGTTGGAGTCGGTGCGCGGCTGCAGGTTTAACAATGTCAGACCCGGCTCCGACTGTGCCCGACCTGCCTGCTTCAGGGGAAAGGAGATAAGGCGACGGGCGGGGTAAAGGGCGGGGAGGGAACGAGCAGCCGCCCGCTACAATAGGCGGAATGGTCCTGTCTACAGTTAACCCTGTTCACAGTCTCTAATGGGGCCGGTTTCACAGACTTAACCGTGACCCGGCCGCGTTTAACCAGGGCTCTGGGAACTCGGCATCTGATGGGGACGAGGAGGGTTCCAGAAGGAAGGCAGGGACAACTTAGGATCCGGCAGCAGAGTGGCTCCGTTAATGATTTCATTCCTCAGTTCGGTAACAACACACGCCGGTAGATCCGCGGCCACTGGTTCAGGAGATCGATCCAATTATTGACCAACAGGTGGAGGAATCCGACTGTGACAGACTCCACAGTGAGACGTGTCCACAGGAGCGGGTGTTCACTCTGATCAATAACTCAGACACAGTGAACTTCACAATGTAAACCCCTTCCCAGTCACACCGTCCCGGAGAGCTGCCTGTCCCGAGCACTGGGACAACTATGGGCAAGGTCCCACTGAAGGCAAGAACAACATTCTAGTGGGTCCCGGCAGTGGGAGAAAGAGAGGTAGTTTCGGCTGCCTGAAAATGAGAAAAATCACAGCGTTAATTCAAGATATTTTCACTGAGTGGATTGATATAATCTACACATTCTTACACAACGATCATCAGTTGGGAATATTGTAACACGATCAGAAACAGGTCAACACTGGTTAACGGACGGAGTTATAAATCTTGAATTGTTCTGTTCACTTACCAGGGACTCCAACGGCAGCAATGATAAAGTACAAGATTTTTTGCACGTCCATATATTCCCAATAATGGTGCCCCATTTTCTCTGCCCAGCGACGTGTCCCCGTGAGCTACCGGTAATCTCTCGGAATGAAATGCCGGGGCAGAACATTCCCGGAGATTTTATACCATTTTCCGTCTCCACCGGGAGAGTGAAGTTTCATCAGAGGTAAATAAAAAGCTTTAAAAAATATTCGCAAACAGATGACATCAGCCAAGTTAAATCCCTGCTGAGACAGGTCGTGATTTATTCAGGGAATAGATTGAGAAACTCCAAAGACTGGGAATTGTGGCGATACTGAGGGATGGAAATTGGGAGCGGCATTGTTCCAGCAAAGGGAATATTGTTTCAGACTCCATCAGGTCCAACTCTCCGCCTCATGTTGTTTGTCTGATTTCCTTCAATCCGCTTCACTCACTAAGGCAATCCCAAATTCCAGCGACCCTCTCAGGGCATCTGATGCCCAGTTTGAAGGTGGACTGGGCGACATTTCTCCACAGGTTGAGGGATTAGATCAACAGATCACCTCGCACTAAAGTGGCCCCTGTACTCTGCTTCACCACTCAATATGATCGCGGCTTAACTGACTGCAACCTCACCCCCACACTCCCGGCGAGGCCGGTAACCATTCACTCCTTGCTTGTCTGCAGTGGGGCTGATTTTGCGCCGGGACAATAACATTCTCTGCCTTCGTCACCTCTGAGGAGGACCGACCCAAAGACTCTCGACACTCAGAGAACAGAAATATTGTGGCTTCAGAATTCTCCGAAACCCAAATGAAACAGCGAATGATGCGGCACATCTCCCTCCTCCCTTTCTCTCCCTCCTCCATTTCTCTCTCCCTCCTCCCTTTCTCTCTCCCTCCTCCCTTTCTCTCTCCCTCCTCCCTTTCTCTCTCCCTCCATCCTTACTGCTGTCGCTCTCTCTGAACTATCACTCTCTCCTATCATCTCTATTCTTCCTCTCTGCTCCGCCATCTCTCTGTCAACCTCTCTCTCCTAACCCCCCCCCTCCTTCTCACTCCCATTGCATTTATCCCTCCGTTTCTTTCTAACTATCTGACCCTTCCATCGCTCCGTTTTGCCAACCCACGCGATCTGAACTCCGCTCTCTTTTCATGTTCCCACTCTCCCTTTGTTACTTAACTCTCCCTCCATCTCTTCTTTCGTCTTCTCCGCCATCTCTTCCTTTCATCACTGTACTCCCTATCTGTCTTTCTCTTTTCCCCAACACTCCTCCTGCTCGCCCTCACCTCTCTCTCCAAGGCCTTTCTTGCGAAGTGCGGTTAAAACGGCCATGGGATGTCTCTCTACCCCATTCCCTCACACTTCAATAGCCCTTCCAGGTGAGGCTGTTGTTCACATGCACCTCATCTAATCCCTTCTATTGCATGCGGTGTTCCAGATATGGTCTCCTTTGCATCGGCGTGGTCAAGTGGAGACTCGGCGACTGTTCGGCCGAACACTTACCGTCGTTCCGTCAAGGCCTCCCGGATCTTCCCGTTGTAACTCGCCTTCCCACACTGACCTTTCTGTCCTTTGTTTCATCTATTGCCGGACTGAAGCGACATGCAAACTGAAAGAACGCCACTTCATATTCCGCCCTTGGTGCCTTGCAACAATAGACAATAGGTGCAGGAGGAGGCCATTCGGCCCTTCGAGCCTGTACGCACCGCCATTCAATGTGGTCATGGCTGATCATTCTCAATCACTACCCCGTTCCTGCCTTCTCCCCATACCCCCGGACTCCGCTATCCTTAAGAGCTCTATCTAGCTCTCTCTTGAGTGCAATCAGAGAATTGGCCTCCACTGCCTTCTGAGGCAGAGAATTCCTGATGTTATGAACTATGAATTATCCAATGTTAGGTAACTAAGTGCAAATTCCCACTTCCCCCTCGCTCTTCCTCGTGCTTCATCCGGGCTCGCACCAATACATCCCCCCACCACATCTTCAACCGATATTACATCCTCTTTCTTTATAATTCCATCCTGCTCAACCCTTACCTGGCACCTGACAATGAAAACGGTATTCACCCGCTCATCGTTCAAGTCGCTTTGTCCTGCTGTTCCCCCGTCCCACCACAATCAGTCTGAAGAAAGGTCCCGAACCGAAACTTCACCCATCCATGGCCTTAGCAGGCTTAGCCAGTTCAGCGTGCCCTCTACAACCCTCACCAACATCTACAGATGCACCATAGAAAGTATTTTATCAAGATGCATCACAGCTTGGTTTGGGATCAGCTCTATAAAGAACGCAAGAAATTGCAGTGAATTGTCCAGACCATCAGACAAAGCAACCTCCCATATATTGACTCAATTTATAAACCACGCCGCCTCGGCAAGGCCAGCAGCATAATCAAGGACGAGTCGCACCCTTGCCACTCCTGCTTCTCCTCTCACCCATCAGGCAAAATGTATAGAAGTGTGAAAATGCACACCTCCAGTTTCAGGGACAGCGTCTTCCCAGCTGTTATCAGGCAACGGAATCATCCCACCACAACCAGAAAGCAGTGCTGAACTACTATCTACCTTTTGTTGACCCTCGGACTATCCTCAATCGGATTTTGCAGGCTTTACCTCGCACTGAACGTTATCCCCTTATCATGTATCTATACTCTGTAAATGGCTCGACTGTAATGAAGTATTTTGTTTCCACTGACTGGGCAGCACTCAACAAAAGCTTTTCACGGTACCTCGGTACACGTGACAATAAACTGCACTGGACTGACATAGTCAACTAGATTTCTCCACAGGTGTAGCTTGACTCGCATTGGATATTGATTGTGTGTGACAGTGTGAGTGTGCGAGTCCGTGCAAGAGTGTGCTAGCACGTGTATGCGAGTGTGAATGTGTGAGATTGTGCACATGAGTCGGTGTGTGTGCGTATGTGTTAGTGTATGCGGTTGCAGGAATTTCAATGATTCAGTGATACCTTTTTATCACGTACCCAGGTAGAGTGAAATGCTTCGTTTTGCAGACAACCCGGTAACATCATGTAGCAGACCTCACCGAGGCGGTACACAAGTGTCGCCACATTCTGATGCCGACAAAGTTACAAACGTTGCCCGGGTAGTTGTATCTCCTGCCTGCCGCCGCACCGCGGGTCGCCCCTTCGTTCTCGGCGGCCTTCCTCGCTCTCTGCGGTTCCTCGCGGCTCCCACCTCACTCCCGAGGCGCGGTTCTCATCGCCATCCGCGTTGGGCGAGCCGGGCCGACACGGGCCGACTGAAGGGCTTGGCCCCGCTCACCGGGACAATCCCGGCCACGCTGCGCTGCGCTACTCGACGCGAACATTCAAGGGTACACACAATCGCAAAATGTCCACGTGTGCTTGCGGGTCTACGTGTGAGAGAGCGGTAGGGCATGTAAGAGTGCCTATATTTGTGTGTGTGTCTGTGTGTGGGTTTGTGTTTGGGTTTGTGTTTGAGTCTGTGTTTGGGTTTGTGTTTGGGTTTGTGTTTGGGTTTGTGTTTGGGTCTGTTGCAATAATCATGCAAAACCTCTCAAATGTTAAATGCAATTGATGCATCGCATTAGGATAACTTTGCAGGCTGCTGCAATGTTAAATGCAGTGATCGCCTTGCATTAAAGTCACCTAGCTACCCCCAATGGATATTATATGCATTAAATTAATTGCAATAATTTTGCAAAACCTCTCAAATGTTAAATGCAACAAATGCATCGCATTAGGATGACTTTTCAGGCTGCTGCAATGTTAAATGCAGTGATCGCCTTGCATTAAAGAAATATTGCAACACCCTGCGATGTGAAATGCAATAATAATCCTGCAAAACCTCTCAAATGTTAAATGCGACTAATGCATCGTATTAGGATAACTTTGCAGGCTGCTGCATTGTTAAATGCAGCGCTGGCGTTGCATTAAAGCAATATTGCAACCCCCTGGGATGTTAAATGCAATCAAATTAATTGCAATAATTTTGCAAAACCTCGCAAATGTTAAATGCAATTAATGCAACGCATTAGAACAACTTTTCAGACTCCTGCAATGTTAAATGCAGCGAAGGCTTTGATTTAAAGCAAAATTGCAGCTGTTCTGGGGTATTAAACGCATTAAAATCATTGTAATAATCATGCAACATCTCTCAAATGTTCAATGCAACTAATGCATCGTATTATGGTAACATTGCAGACTGCTGCAAAGTTAAATGCAGTGATGGCCTTGCATTAAAGAAATATTGCAGCCTCCTGGGATGTTTAATGCAATAAAATTAATTGCAATAATCATGCAAAACCACTCAAATGTTAAATGCAACTGATGCAACGCATTAAAATCTTTATTGGTGTACGGTTCCCTCCTGACATCCATCCACCCACCCACCGATCGATCAATCAATCAATCTTTGATTAATTCTTATTATTATTAATAATATTAATTATTATTACTATAGTATTATTATTGTATTTACTACCCCCGGCACGTAGCTGAACCTCCAGGGCAGGGAGGAGACTATCCGGCATTTGGAAGTGCTTCCGGGAAGTGTGTCTGATGTGTGTGGGTCTGTGTGTGTGTCTGTGTGTGTGTCTGTGTGTGGGTGTGTGTTTGGGTCTGTGTTTGAGTCTGTGTTTGGGTCTGTGTTTGGGTCTGTGTTTGGGTTTGTGTTTGGGTTTGTGTTTGGGTTTGTGTTTGGATTTATGTTTGGGTCTGTGTTTGGGTTTGTGTTTGGGTTTGTGTCTGGTGTCTGGTGTGGGCGTTATAAACAAGTGCCGCGTGCTGTCTGTGGAAAGATCTTTATTGGTGTACGGTTGCTGTAATGTTAAATGCAGTGATGGCCTTGCATTAATGCAATATTACACCACCCTGGGATGTGAAATGCATTAAAAAATCATTGCAATAATCATGCAAAACCTCTCAAATGTTAAATGCAATTGATGCATCGCATTAGGATAACTTTGCAGGCTGCTGCAATGTTAAATGCAGTGATGGCCTTGCATTAAAGTCACCTAGCTACCCCCAATGGATGTAATATGCATTAAATTAATTGCAATAATTTTGCAAAACCTCTCAAATGTTAAATGCAACAAATGCATCGCATTAGGATGACTTTTCAGGCTGCTGCAATGTTAAATGCAGTGATCGCCTTGCATTAAAGAAATATTGCAACACCCTGCGATGTGAAATGCAATAATAATCCTGCAAAACCTCTCAATTATAAATGCGACTAATGCATCTTATTAGGATAACTTTGCAGGCTTCTGCATTGTGAAATGCAGCGCTGGCGTTGCATTAAAGCAATATTGCATCCCCTGGGATGTTAAATGCAATAAAATTAATTGCAATAATTTTGCAAAACCTCTCAAATGTTAAATGCAATTAATGCAACACATTAGAACAACTTTGCAGGCTCCTGCAATGTTAAATGCAGTGCAGGCCTTGCATTAAAGCAAAATTGCAGCTGTTCTGGGGTATTAAACGCATTAAAATCATTGTAATAATCATGCAAAATCTCTCAAATGTTCAATGCAACTAATGCATCGTATTATGATAACATTGCAGACTGCTGCAAAGTTAAATGCAGTGATGGCCTTGCATTAAAGAAATATTGCAGCCTCCTGGGATGTTTAATGCAATAAAATTAATTGCAATAATCATGCAAAACCACTCAAATGTTAAATGCAACTGATGCAACGCATTAAAATCTTTATTGGTGTACGGTTCCCTCCTGACATCCATCCACCCACCCACCGATCGATCAATCAATCAATCTTTGATTAATTCTTATTATTATTAATAATATTAATTATTATTACTATGGTATTATTATTGTATTTACTACCCCCGGCACGTAGCTGAACCTCAAGGGCAGGGAGGCGACTATCCGGCATTTGGAAGTGCTTCCGGGAAGTGTGTCTGATGTGTGTGGGTATGTGTGTGTGTCTGTGTGTGTGTCTGTGTGTGGGTGTGTGTTTGGGTCTGTGTTTGAGTCTGTGTTTGGGTCTGTGTTTGGGTCTGTGTTTGGGTTTGTGTTTGGGTTTGTGTTTGGGTTTGTGTTTGGATTTATGTTTGGGTCTGTGTTTGGGTTTGTGTTTGGGTTTGTATCTGGTGTCTGGTGTGGGCGTTATAAACAAGTGCCGCGTGCTGTCTGTGGAAAGATCTTTATTGGTGTACGGTTGCTGTAATGTTAAATGCAGTGATGGCCTTGCATTAAAGTCACCTAGCTACCCCCAATGGATATTATATGCATTAAATTAATTGCAATAATTTTGCAAAACCTCTCAAATGTTAAATGCAACAAATGCATCGCATTAGGATGACTTTTCAGGCTGCTGCAATGTTAAATGCAGTGATCGCCTTGCATTAAAGAAATATTGCAACACCCTGCGATGTGAAATGCCATAATAATCCTGCAAAACCTCTCAAATGTTAAATGCGACTAATGCATCGTATTAGGATAACTTTGCAGGCTGCTGCATTGTTAAATGCAGCGCTGGCATTGCATTAAAGCAATATTGCAACCCCCTGCGATGTTAAATGCAATAAAATTAATTGCAATAATTTTGCAAAACCTCTCAAATGTTAAATGCAATTAATGCAACGCATTAGAACAACTCTGCAGGCTCCTGCAATGTTAACTGCAGCGCAAGCCTTGCATTAAAGCAAAATTGCAGCTGTTCTGGGGTATTAAACGCATTAAAATCATTGTAATAATCATGCAAAATCTCTCAAATGTTCAATGCAACTAATGCATCGTATTATGATAACATTGCAGACTGCTGCAAAGTTAAATGCAGTGATGGCCTTGCATTAAAGAAATATTGCAGCCTCCTGGGATGTTTAATGCAATAAAATTAATTGCAATAATCATGCAAAACCACTCAAATGTTAAATGCAACTGATGCAACGCATTAAAATCTTTATTGGTGTACGGTTCCCTCCTGACATCCATCCACCCACCCACCGATCGATCAATCAATCAATCTTTGATTAATTCTTATTATTATTAATAATATTAATTATTATTACTATAGTATTATTATTGTATTTACTACCCCCGGCACGTAGCTGAACCTCCAGGGCAGGGAGGAGACTATCCGGCATTTGGAAGTGCTTCCGGGAAGTGTGTCTGATGTGTGTGGGTCTGTGTGTGTGTCTGTGTGTGGGTGTGTGTTTGGGTCTGTGTTTGAGTCTGTGTTTGGGTCTGTGTTTGGGTCTGTGTTTGGGTTTGTGTTTGGGTTTGTGTTTGGGTTTGTGTTTGGATTTATGTTTGGGTCTGTGTTTGGGTTTGTGTTTGGGTTTGTGTCTGGTGTCTGGTGTGGGCGTTATAAACAAGTGCCGCGTGCTGTCTGTGGAAAGATCTTTATTGGTGTACGGTTGCTGTAATGTTAAATGCAGTGATGGCCTTGCATTAATGCAATATTACACCACCCTGGGATGTGAAATGCATTAAAAAATCATTGCAATAATCATTCAAAACCTCTCAAATGTTAAATGCAATTGATGCATCGCATTAGGATAACTTTGCAGGCTGCTGCAATGTTAAATGCAGTGATCGCCTTGCATTAAAGTCACCTAGCTACCCCCAATGGATATTATATGCATTAAATTAATTGCAATAATTTTGCAAAACCTCTCAAATGTTAAATGCAACAAATGCATCGCATTAGGATGACTTTTCAGGCTGCTGCAATGTTAAATGCAGTGATCGCCTTGCATTAATGAAATATTGCAACACCCTGCGATGTGAAATGCAATAATAATCCTGCAAAACCTCTCAAATGTTAAATGCGACTAATGCATCGTATTAGGATAACTTTGCAGGCTGCTGCATTGTTAAATGCAGCGTTGGCGTTGCATTAAAGCAATATTGCAACCCCTGCGACGTTAAATGCAATAAAATTAATTGCAATTAATTTTGCAAAACCTCTCAAATGTTAAATGCAATTAATGCAACGCATTAGAACAACTCTGCAGGCTCCTGCAATGTTAAATGCAGCGCCGGCCTTGCATTAAAGCAAAATTGCAGCTGTTCTGGGGTATTAAACGCATTAAAATCATTGTAATAATCATGCAAAATCATGCAAAATCTCTCAAATGTGCAATGCAACTAATGCATTGTATTATGATAACATTGCACACTGCTGCAAAGTTAAATGCAGTGATGGCCTTGCATTAAAGAAATATTGTAGCCTCCTGGGATGTTTAATGCAATAAAATTAATTGCAATAATCATGCAAAACCACTCAAATGTTAGATGCAACTGATGCAACGCATTAAAATCTTTATTGGTGTACGGTTCCCTCCTGACATCCATGCACCCACCCACCGATCGATCAATCAATCAATCTTTGATTAATGCTTATTATTATTAATAATATTAATTATTATTACTATAGTATTATTATTGTATTTACTACCCCCGGCACGTAGCTGAACCTCCAGGGCAGGGAGGAGACTATCCGGCATTTGGAAGTGCTTCCGGGAAGTGTGTCTGATGTGTGTGGGTCTGTGTGTGTGTCTGTGTGTGTGTCTGTGTGTGGGTGTGTGTTTGGGTCTGTGTGTGTGTCTGTGTGTGGGTGTGTGTTTGGGTCTGTGTTTGAGTCTGTGTTTGGGTCTGTGTTTGGGTCTGTGTCTGGGTCTGTGTTTGGGTTTGTGTTTGGATTTGTGTTTGGGTTTGTGTTTGGGTTTGTGTCTGGTGTCTGGTGTGGGCGTTATAAACAAGTGCCGCATGCTGTCTGTGGAAAGATCTTTATTGGTGTACGGTTGCTGTAATGTTAAATGCAGTGATGGCCTTGCATTAATGCAATATTACACCACCCTGGGATGTGAAATGCATTAAAAAATCATTGCAATAATCATGCAAAACCTCTCAAATGTTAAATGCAATTGATGCATCGCATTAGGATAACTTTGCAGGCTGCTGCAATGTTAATTGCAGTGATGGCCTTGCATTAAAGTCACCTAGCTACCCCCAATGGATGTAATATGCATTAAATTAATTGCAATAATTTTGCAAAACCTCTCAAATGTTAAATGCAACAAATGCATAGCATTAGGATGACTTTTCAGGCTGCTGCAATGTTAAATGCAGTGATCGCCTTGCATTAAAGAAATATTGCAACACCCTGCGATGTGAAATGCAATAATAATCCTGTAAAACCTCTCAAATGTTAAATGCGACTAATGCATCGTATTAGGATAACTTTGCAGGCTGCTGCATTGTTAAATGCAGCGCTGGCGTTGCATTAAAGCAATATTGCAAGCCCCTGCGATGTTAAATGCAATAAAATTAATTGCAATAATTTTGCAAAACCTCTC
>NW_027603634.1:0-11921 GCF_053455715.1 Rhinoraja longicauda
AGAGGAGCGCCGCACTGTGGGAGGGGAGTGGGAGAGGAGGGAGCGCCGCACTGTGTGAGGAGAGTGGGCGTAATGGGAGCGAGTGGGGAGGGAGCGCCGCACTGCGGGAGTGGGGTGGAGTGGGTGGAGGGAGTGCCGCACTGCGGGAGGCGAGTGGGAAGAGGAGGGAGCGCAACGCTGCGGGAGGAGAAACGAGGGGGGGGGAGAGGAGGGAGCGCCGCACTGCGAGAGTGGAGTGGAGTGGGTGGAGGGAGTGCCGCACTGCGAGTAGAGTGGAGTGAGCGGACGGAGCGCCGCACTGCGGGAGGGGAGGGGGAGAGGAGGGGGAGAGGATGGAGCGCCGCACTGCGAGAGTGGAGTGGAGTGGGAGGAGGGAGCGCCGCAACGCTGCGGGAGGAGAAACGAGGGGTGGGGGAGAGGAGGGAGCGCCGCACTGCGAGAGTGGAGTGGAGGGGGAGGAGGAAGCGCCGCAATGCGGGAGTGATTGTGGATAGGAGGGAGCGTCGCACTGTGGGAGGGGAAGGGGAGAGGGGGGAGCGTCGCACTGCGGGAGGGGAGGGGGAGAGGAGGGAGCGCCGCACTGCGAGAGGGGATGGGGAGAGGAGGGAGCGTCGCACTGCGGGAGGGGAGGGGAGAGGAGGGAGCGCCACACTGCGGGAGAGAGGAGTAATAGAGGGGGGTAGGCAGGGAACGCCTCGCTGCGGGAGGAGAGGGGAGGGGAATGGAGTGGCGGGGAAGAAGGGGGAGCGCCGCACTGTCAGGAGGGGATAAGAGGGAGCGCAACTCTGTGGAGGGAAGACGAAGGGACGGGAAGTGGAGCGAGCGCCGCACTGCGGGAGCGGGGAGTGGAGGAGGAAATGAGGGAGCTCCGCAATGCGGGGGGGAGAGGGAGGAGAGAGCGCCGACTACGGGAGGGGAGAGGAAAGGAGGGAGCGCCGCAATGCGGGGGGGGAGGAGAGAGGACAATAGACAATAGACAATAGACAATAGGTGCAGGATTAGGCCATTCAGCCCTTCGAGCCAGCACCGCCATTCAATGCGATCATGGCTGATCACTCTCAATCAGTACCCCGTTCCTGCCTTCTCCCCATACCCCCTCACTCTGCTATCCTTAAGAGCTCTATCCAGCTCTCTCTTGAAAGCATCCAACGAACTGGCCTCCACTGCCTTCTGAGGCAGAGAATTCCACACCTTCACCACCCTCTGATTGAAAAAGTTCTTCCTCATCTCCGTTCTAAATGGCCTACCCCTTATTCCTAAACTGTGGCCCCTTGTTCTGGACTCCCCCAACATTGGGAACATGTTATCTGCTCTAATGTGTCCAATCCCCTAATTATCTTATATGTTTCAATAAGATCCCCCCTCATCCTTCCAAATTCCAGTGTATACAAGCCCAATAGCTCCAGCCTTTCAACATACGACAGTCCCGCCATTCCGGGAATTAACCTAGTGAACCTACGCTGCACACCCTCCATAGCAAGAATATCCTTCCTCAAATTTGGAGACCAAAACTGCACACAGTACTCCAGGTGCGGTCTCACCAGGGCCCGGTACAACTGTAGAAGGACCTCTTTGCTCCTATACTCAACTCCTCTTGTTACGAAGGCCAACATTCCATTAGCTTTCTTCACTGCCTGCTGTACCTGCATGCTTCCTTTCATTGACTGATGCACTAGGACACCCAAATCTCGTTGAACTCCCCCTCCTCCTAACTTGACACCATTCAGATAATAATCTGCCTTTCTATTCTTACTTCCAAAGTGAATAACCTCACACTTATCTACATTAAACAGCATCTGCCATGTATCCGCCCACTCACACAACCTGTCCAAGTCACCCTGCAGTCTTATTGCATCTTCCTCACAATTCACACTACCCCCCAACTTAGTATCATCTGCAAATTTGCTAATGGTACTTTTAATCCCTTCGTCTAAGTCATTAATGTATATCGTAAATAGCTGGGGTCCCAGCACCGAACCTTGCGGTACCCCACTGGTCACTGCCTGCCATTCCGAAAGGGACCCATTTATCCCCACTCTTTGCTTTCTGTCTGTCAACCAATTTTCTATCCATGTCAGTTCCCTACCCCCAATACCATGTGCCCTAATTTTGCCCACTAATCTCCTATGTGGGACCTTGTCGAAGGCTTTCTGAAAGTCGAGGTACACCACATCCACTGACTCTCAGGGAGAGGGAGGAGAGAGCGCCGACTACGGGAGGGGAGAGGAAAGGAGAGAGCGCCCCATTGGGGGGGGGGGGGCAGGAGGAAGAAGGGAGCGCCGCATTGCGGGAGGGGGAGAGAGGGGGAGAGGGGGAGAGTGAGGAGAGCGGCGACTATGGGAGGGGAGAGGATAGCAGGGAGAGCAACTCTGCGGGAGGGTATACGAGCGAAATGGGGAGAGTCGGAGGACAGGAGGGAGCGCCGCACGGCGGTAGAGGAGACGATGTGGGGTGGGGAGAGGTGGGTGCGCAACACTGCGTGAGGGGATACGAGGGGAGGGTGTGAGGAGGGATTGCCGCACTGCGGGGGGAGGGGGCAGGAGAGGGCAGGGGGAGAGGAGGGAGCGCCGCACTGCCAGAGGGATAGGGATGGGATTAGACGGAGCGCACCTCTTTGGGAGGGAAGGACGAATGCAGGGGGAGAGGAGGGAGCTCCGCACTGCGGGGGGAGAGAGAGGAGGGAGCGCCGACTTACGGGAGGGGAGTGGAAAAGGAGGGAGCGCCATTCTGCGGGAGGGGATAGGAGGGGAGGGGAGAGACGGAGGAGAGGAGGGAGCGCCGCACTGCGGCAGAGGAGACGAGGGTGAGGACGGGAGAGGAGGGAGCGCAACGCTGCGTGAGGGGATACGAGGTGAGGGTGAGAGGAGGGAGCGCCGCACTGCGGGAGGGGAGGGGGTTAGGAGGGAGCGCCGCACTATGGGAGAGAGGGGAGATGAGGGGAGGGAACGCCGCACTGCGGGAGGGAGGGGAAATGAGGGGAGGGAGCGCCGCACTGCGGGAGGGGAGGGGAGAGGAGGCAGCGCCGCACTGCGGGAGAGGAGACACGGGTGGGGAACGGAGGAAGGAGCGCAACGGTGCGTGCGGGGGTACGAGGGGAGGGTGATAGGGGAAAGTCCCGCACTGCGGGGGAGGTGGGAGGAGAGGGGAGGGGGAGAGGAGGGAGCGCCGCACTGCCAGAGGGATGAGGAGGGGATTAGAGTGAGCACAACTCTGGGAGGGAAGACGAACGGAGGGGGGAGAGGAGGGAGCGCCGCATTGCGGGAGGGGGGAGGAGAACACAAGAACACAAGAACGCAAGACAATAGGAGCAGGAGTAGGCCAACCGGCCCCTCGAGCCCGCTCCTCCATTCAATACGATCATGGCTGATCCTACCGCAACCCCCTTCCCACTATCTCCCTTCTTCCCACCGTGTGATCTCCTGGGAGAGGCGAAAACCGGATAAAAACCCAGGCCAATTTGGGAAGAAAATCCGGGAAATTCCTCTCCGACCCCAAGCTAGGCGATCGATACTTGTCCAGGAGATTACTCAGGTCGTTACTGTCAGGCATACGATACAGGAGTATGGCTGTGCGTACCACCAGACCTACCAGCAGTTTCTACCATCAGGCCATCAGGTTTCTGAACTCATAAACACATTTCACATCAAATATGCTGATTATTTTAATATTGTCTTTTTACCTTACTAATGTCATTTTTTAATCTTAATTAACAAATATCCTTGGAATATTACTGCTGAGGTGACCCGTTGTCTTGTCAAATACATTTCGTTGTACGAATAAATCTTTAATTTAATTTAATTTAAAAGGACGTCAATCTGAGCATCTATCTTCAACTGCCGCCGTCTTTCCACTTTCACCAAGCCAAGGTACGGCATTACCTGACTGTTCCGCCGAGCTTCGGGTCAGTGGTACCGCAAATGGTATTGATCAATGATACTAGAGGAACAAGATGGACCACTCTGTTGAAATCGCCTATACTGAAGTGTAGAAGGTAAAGGAGCAATGTCAGTGGGCAAAACTCGCAGTTCTTTATGCCCCTCGCAGTGCAATCAGTGTTTTGGGGAACAGTATGTATGATTATACCATTAAAATGCAGAATATATTTCATCTACCAATTCACAGATTTTTGTTATTTTTCTTTTTTTAAATGTTTCTGCAAGTTTCTGCCGCTAAAATGGCGCCTTGACGTACTACGGTTTTCTAGTGGTCTATCTTGTTCCTTTATTATATTTGGTATTGATGGTGGGGACGCCAGGTCTGCAGATACTGGAATCTTGAACAACGTACAAAGCGCTGGAGGATGTCACCGCGTCAAGTGGGATCAGCGGGGGCAATGAACAAGCGACAGTTCAGACTGGAACCCGTCTGAGAATAATGCAGAAGAGAGAAGGAAGGACCAGGGCCGAACCATTGTCCGTCCATTTCCTTCACACACGTTGCCCGAGACACTGTGTAACCCGCGCACTTTTAGATTTTATTGATGGCGGGGTTATATTTCGCGGTTACGGCCTTTTTGTTGTCCTCTGGTGGGAACAGGAGGCAAAAGTCGGCCATCTTGAAACAGGCCGAAAACTCGTCCTCCTCTACCTGTTTCACTTTTTCCCTTTTAATTTCAGATGCAGCACGGAAACAGACCCTTCAGCCCACCGAGTCCGTTCCGACCAGCGAGCGCCCGTTCACACATTTTTTAATTTAGAGATATAGCGCAGAAACTAAACTAATATATGATACATTCCACCCCCTCGCTCTCTCCCCTTCTCTCTCTCTCTCACTCACCCTATCTCCCTCTCGTCCCTTTTTTTTTTTTATTACTTTATTTTTTTTAATTTTTTTTTTACATACATACAAACATAGGAGATGCATATTGAATGTAAATACCCTTACTTTAAGTTCCCAAAAACGGAAGAGACTCGAGTCCCGGCATTGCTTGTATTAATAATGACCA
This sequence comes from Rhinoraja longicauda, assembly GCF_053455715.1. NCBI lineage: Eukaryota > Metazoa > Chordata > Chondrichthyes > Rajiformes > Arhynchobatidae > Rhinoraja > Rhinoraja longicauda. The sequence goes on from NW_027603634.1 coordinate 4,946, forward strand.
TCTTTTATCAAACATGTCTGTTGTCAACTGTAACCTTGCTGTGATTTTTTCCATTTATACACATTTTTTACCCTATCTCTCCATTGCATTATGCTTGGAGGCTGTGGTTTCAACCACGAAGTTGTTATCGTCTTCTTTGCTATCAGCAGCAGGATTGTCAGTAAATGTTTCGAACTCTTATCTGTCATACTGTCAGGAATTATACCCAAAATGTAAAGTGCTGGTTCCAGAGGGAAGTTAATGCCCATAATCTGTTTAATTTCCTTTTGAATATTCTTCCAGAAATCCTGTATTTTTGGGCAATCCCAGAATATATGAGTGGAGTCCCCAACTTCTCCACACTCCCTCCAACATAAATCAGTTGTATTACTATATTTCGATGTAATGAATGGAGTATAAAAGTAACGCATTTTAACTTTCCAGTCAAATTCCCTCCATGTTGGGCTCTTAGTTAGTTTATGTCCCTCTTTAAATGATTCCTCCCACCCTTCTTCTGATATTATGATATTCGCTTCCAGTTCCCATTTTTCTTTGATATGTAAGTTGTTCTCTTTGGATTCATGTTGTAGTGCTTCATAAATTTTTGATATAATCCCTTTTTTTGACTTGTCTTCCGAGAACCCCCACAACACTTCCTCTAATTTAGATGGAATCTTGCAGATGTTCTCCCATTCCTGATGTTTCTGTAGGTAATCTCTTAGCTGTAAGAATTTGTAAAAGTCATGAGCAGGTAAATTGAATTCTTTTTGAAGTTGTGTGAATATTTTCATTGTTTGTCCCTGAAACATTTGATCTATGTATATTAGCCCTTTGTCAGCCCATCTGTCAAATCCTGAGTCCATGGTAGATGGTACAAAGTCTGGGTTTTTTGCTATTCTAGTAGCCCTCCTTACCGAATTTGACAGCTTCAGCTTCTTTCTTACTGCTGACCAGATTTTCATTGTTACCCTAATCCACTCGTTGCCCATCCTGAGCCTCTTCAGGGCCTTCTCGTTTAAAAATGGGAGTGATTCTAAAGGCAAATTTTTACAAGCGTTTTGCTCCATCTCCACCCACATTGAATCTTTCTCTTTAGTGGTCCACATGATTAAGGCTCTGAGTTGCGTTGCCCAATAATAATTTCTTAAATTAGGCAAGTTCAACCCTCCCTTTTCTTTTTTGCTAAGAAGCGTCTTGTATTTAATTCTTGCTTTTTTACTTTGCCATAAGAATTTCGATATAATTTTATCCAGTTTTTTTAGAAAAGCTCCCGAGATCATAATAGGCAACGATTGGAACAAAAACAACAGTCTTGGCAATATATTCATTCTGACTGTTTCTACTCTTCCCACCAGAGTCAACGGTAAAATCTCCCATCCAGCCAAATCATCTTTTATCTCAGATATCAGTTTCCCATAATTAGCTTCAAATAGCTGTGCTGTATTCGAAGTGATAATTATACCAAGGTATCTAAACCCTTTTTTGGTCCATTTAAAATGGACTTTTTCTTTAAGTTCCACTGGACAATCTCCTGAGAGCATCATTGCTATTGATTTGGCTTCATTTGTCAAATATCCTGATATTTCACCATATTCTTTTAGGTTATCTAGTAGAGCTGGTATAGACGTGGAGGGCTCCACTATGTATGTTAATAAATCGTCCGCAAATAATGACGTCTTGTGTTCTATGCCCCCTTCATCTTTTATTCCTTTAATGTTTTTATTTTGTCTTATTGACTCTGCTAACGGTTCAATACTTGCAGCAAACAGTAGCGGGCTCAGGCAATCTCCTTGCCTGACTCCTCTTTTGAGGTAGAAGAAGTCTGAGCAGCAGCCATTAATTCTGATCCGTGATTTGGGATTTTTATAAACAATTCTTACCCAGTCTATAAACATTGAGTGAAACCCAAAAACCTTCAATGTTTGATATAAAAAGTTCCATTTCACACGGTCAAACGCTTTTTGTGCATCTAGGCTAAGCAGCATGGTAGGTCTGGGATTATTTTTAGCACATGATATAAGATTTAGTGTTCTCCTGATATTGTTAGCCCCCTGTCTCCCCGGGATAAACCCCGTTTGATCTGGCTTGATTAATTTAGTTATATGTTGTTGCATTCTCTGTGCTAGTATGCTTGTTAATATTTTTAAATCATTACAGAGCAAGCTGACCGGTCTATATCCCTCACATGAAGTCGGATCTTTGCCCTCCTTATGTAATACGGAAATTATGGCTTCTGACCAAGTATCTGGGCGGTTTCCTGTTGATAGCGCATAATTAAAAACTTTACATAATTCTGGTGTTATGTCTTCTGCAAAACATTTATAATACTCCCCTGAGAAGCCATCTGTACCTGGGGATTTGTTACTTTTAAGGGTTTTTATAGTATCGGCTATTTCTTGTGACGAAATTGGTTTTATCATTTCAGATGCTTCTTCTACCTTTAATGCTGGTAAATGTAGTTTTTTGAAAAATTCTTGTGTTTTGGTCTCAGTGAGATTAGATTCTGAGTCACTGTATAAGTTTTTATAATATTCTGCAAAGGCCTTTGCTATCTCTTTTGGCTTAGCCATAATAAAATTGGAAGTGGGATGTCTTATTTTTGTAACTATTCTATTTGTTTGAGCTTTTCGCAGTTGGAATGCCAGTAACCGGCTTGCTCTGTTACCCATCTCATAATATCTTTGATTTATAAAACGAAGAGCTCCTTCTGCTTTATATGTTAAAAGTTCGTCTAACTCTTGTCTCATTTTTTTTAATTCGACGAGAATAGAGTTGTTTCTTGTTCTTTTATGTTCTAACTCCAACTCTCTGATTTTACTTTCTAGCTTTCCTTGCCTTTCCATTCGGGTTTTTTTCAATCTGGAAGTTATCTCTATTATTTTCCCTCTCATGACTGCTTTTCCTCCCTCCCATAATGTCGATGGTGAGACCTCGCCATTGTCATTTATTTGAAAATATTCCTTTAAGTTTAGTTTTAGTTCTTTGACAACCTTTTCATCTGATAGGATTGACACATTAAGTCTCCAGTACTTAAAGAAGGATTCCCTGCCCAGCTCAATGGATAGTATGATAGGGGCGTGGTCACTTATAGTTATGGATTCTATACTGCAGTCCCTGACTGTATGTATCTGTTGTTTTGACACACAAAAAAAGTCTATTCTCGAATAACTCCCATGTGGGTTAGAATAAAAGGTAAAATCTCTCCCTTTAGGATTATTATGTCTCCATGGATCAACCAGACCTAATTCTTTTATAACATTATTTAGGACTCTGGATGTTTTTGTTTTTGGTCCCCTCTCAGATGGCAACCTGTCTAAGTTACCATTCTGTATGGTATTAAAATCCCCTCCCAAAATTATCATCCCTCGTCCGTTACTGGTAAGTATATTGGCTATGTTTTTAAAGAATGTTTCATTTTCTTCATTTGGGGCATAGATGTTTAATATTGAAATACTCATATCTCCTATTGTGCCAACCACCATGATATATCTTCCCATATCACCTTTAATCACTTTCTCTACAGAAAATGGTAGGGATTTATTAATTAGTATGGCCACCCCCCTTTTCTTGCCATATGAAGCATGGAATACTTGGTTTACCCATTCCCTTTTCAGTTTTTTATGTTCATTTTCACTCAAGTGAGTTTCTTGGATTAGTGCAATGGCACATTGTAGTTTCTTCAACTGACTCAATATTTTCTTTCTCTTAATAGGGTGATTTAGACCGTGCACATTATAAGAAACAAGGTTCAACTTATTCATGACATTTTAAGATGTAGGCCATAAACTCGGTTCCTCCTATAAATCAAAACAACTGTGCAAAACGATACACAGCGAAAAAACAAACAAACAATACACATCTCCCTCTGAACTACTATACAAAAATAACATGTGACTCCCAAAAGTCCCGTCATCGGAGAGTGTGGCAATCTCTCTGGGGAAATAGCACAATGTGCACCTGCAACTTCTCAGAATTAAGTTGCTCCTTGCTCAAATTGAGATCCAGCTTTGCTCCTTCAACCAATTTTGACATTATTCAGTATAAGTGTTACTTAAATCCCATAACTAGCTCCTTTTCAATTCTTTGAACATTAAACATAAATTCAGATTGTCCGCATTATATATACTTCAGGATTGTCATTATTTTTTACCCTTAGTTCCAGGCTGTTTTTTTTTTTTTTTTTAGTCCTTACCACTGTGAACCTCAGAGTTCACAGACCGAGGGCTTGTATGTCCGCCTCTGTGATGGGTGGCTGTCTCCTCTTTCCCTTCTGTCCTGTCCCCGTAGTCCAGCTGCCCTCCATCCTCACTCTCTGTAGTTTCTCCCACTCGTCCTCCTCCACATGGATCCCCATGTCCTTCAGCATGGGGGCAGCCTCCATCAGTGTATTGAATGTCTTCGTCTCTGTTCCCAGAAACACCTTCAGTCTTGCAGGATATGGGGACTGTGCCTTTATGTTTTTCTCCTTCAACTTTTTTATTACATCCCGCACTTGTTTCCTCTTCTTCTGTATCTCGGTAGTGTAGTCATGGTTGAAGTAAATGGTCCGTTCCTCATATGTTATTTTTTGTTTCCATGCTTGTTGTATGATGCGGTCTTTCACCTGGTGGTCAATGAAGCGGGCGATGATGGCTCGCGGAGGAGCCGCACTCTCTTTCGGTTTGGTAGTCAGCGAGCGGTGCGCTCTTTCGATGCGGATATCGACGGCCGCCGAGATTTGTAATGTTGTTCGGATGAAATCAGTCACAAATCCTATGGTGTCGCCTTTCTCAGCGCCCTCCGGGATCCCATGTATCCGTATGTTATTACGTCTCGCTCTTGCTTCCAAGTCTTCACATTTTGCGGCTAACGCCGCCTCTCTTTGAAGAAGAAAGGCGACTGATCTTTCCAGCCGCGCTGCCCTGTCTTCCGTCTCCCCCAACCTTTCTTCTATGTTCACTGTTCGTCGCTCCAGTGAAGCGGTTCTCTCCAAAAGCTCCTTTAAATTAGTTTCTAGTCTCACCAGAGCTTTTTTGTTGTCATTTACCGCTTCTGTGTGCTCTTGTCTTAACTTGCGTAGCTCCGCCAATATTACGGAGTCTTGTTCCCCACAGCTGGTTCCCTTATCTGGCGTGGCTCTCTTTGCCGAGTCCGTAGCTTTAGTATCCGCATTATCCTTTTTGTTTAACCTTGTCTCCATATTTTTATTTATCGTTAACTTTCGTTGTCGATATAACTTGCGATTGGCCCGCTTCCTGTTGTTACTAATGTTTAAAAGAGCTAGTTTTAATTGGTTTCTTTGAGAGCTAACTTTTTAGATTGTCTAGTCCAACATGGCGCCACCGGAAGTCCCTCTCGTCCCTTTTGACTAAATATACTAAACTAAATTAAATAGCTCTTGGAGCTAGCGGAATAAAGGAATATGGGGAGAAACAGCACAGGTTCCTGATTGTGGATGACCTGCCACGATCACAATGAATGCTGGTGCCGGCACGAAGGGCCAAATGGCCTCCTCCTGCATCTATATTCTACATTTCTGTGTTTCTATGTTTCTAAAAATTTTAACTAAACTTATATTTGATTCAACCTCACCCCTCTCTCCCTTCTCTTTCTCATTCACTCCCATCTCCCCGTCTCTCTCTTCCCGTATCTCTCACCTCCAACCTCTTGACCCTCACTCCCCCCTTTCTCTCACCCTCTCTATGCCCTCCATCGATCTCTCACTTCTCTGCCCTCTTCCCCCTCTTTCTCTCCCCCAGTCTCTCCCCCTCCACTCTCTCTCTCTCCCCTCTCTCCCATTCTCTCACTCCCCTGTCTCTCCCCCTCCTCCTCTGCCCTCTCTCCCTCTCTCTGCCCTCTCCCTCCACCCTCTTTCTCTCTCCCACCACTTTATATAATCACTTACAATAATAAATTAAACTAATATTTGATCCCCCTCTCCCCCTCTCTGTCATGCTCTCTGTCCCCTTTCTCCGATCTCACTCCCCCACTCACCCCTCTGTCTCTCCTTCTCTACCGTCTCTCTCGCCCCCACTCTCTCTCGCTCTTGCTTTCTCTCCCCTATCTTTCTCTTTCTCTCCACTCTCTGAAACCTCTCTCGCTCTTTCACTCTCCCTCTCTCTCCCGCCACTCTCTTTCTCTCCCCCTCTTCCTCTCTCTCCCCTCCATTTTGCAAGAATACATTTACAAAAAAAATTAAACAAAACTAATATTTGATACCACCTCACCCATCTCTCCCTTCCCCTCTCCCCCTCTTCCGTTCTCTCTCTCTTCCTCTCCCCTCTCTCCCCCCGACTCTCCCGCCCTCTCTCTCCCTCTTTCTTTCTGCCCTCTCTTCCTTCTCTCTCACTGACCTCTCTCCCTCTCCCTCTCCCTTTCTTCCTCCCCTCTCCCCCTCTCTCTCTCTCTCTCTCTGTCTCTGCCCTCTCTTCTCTCTCCTCTCTCTCTCCCAGTCTCTTGCCCCCCGCTCTGTCCCACCTCTTTCCCCCTTCTCTCTCCATCTTTCTATATCCCCAGTCTCTCTCCCCTTTACTATCACCCCCCTCGCTCCCCCTCTCTCTCTGCCCTTCCTCCATCTCTCTCTCTCTGTGCTCTCCCCTTCTCTCTCCCTCCTTATCCCCTGTCTCCCCTCCTATTTCTCTCGCACCTCTTTCTACCCCGAGTCTCTCCCCCTCAACTCTCTCCCCGTCTCTCCCGCCTCTACTCCCTCACTCATTCTCATCTCACTCCCCATCTCTGCCCTCTCTCTCCCCTCTTTCTTTCCCCACTCTTTCTCCCCCCACTTTATGACACACTTACAATAATAATTTAAACTAATATTTGATCCGCCCTCTCCCCCTCTCTTTCTCATACTCTCTCTCCCCATTCTCTCTCCCCTTTCTCTCTCCCATCTCTCTTTCTTCCACTCACCCCTCTCTTCCTCCCCCTATCTCTCTCTCTCTCCCCTCTGTCTTCCCCTCTCTCAAACCTCTCCCTCCCCTCCCCCCCTCGCTCTGTTCCAAAACACCACCACCAAACC
>NW_027603635.1:0-11920 GCF_053455715.1 Rhinoraja longicauda
AACCCGCGCCCTGAGGGCATTCCAGAGGGCGGCCGCAGTCTCTCCGCTCCGGGCTCCGGCTCCTCACATTCACCGCCGCATCTTCCAGCTGTCAGTCCCGGGCGGATGATCCCATCGCCGGCCCCGCTCCAGGACCCCCAGACCCTCACATTCACCCAATCAAAGACGCAGATTAAGCAGAAAAAATAACACCATTGCCTGTCATATATATTGATCATTTTTAATGACAGTCCCTGATCATTGAAGTGTTTATTTCAGTTTCTACCTCCTCATTCTCACCCTCCCGCCCTCCGCACTGGGGACCGGTCAGGGGTAGGGTGGGTGGGCCTCCGCCCCCTCTCTCCCCCTCTCCCTCTCTCTTCCGTCTCTCTCTCTCTCTCCCTCTCCCCCTCTCTCTCTCTCTCTCTCTCTCTCTCTCTCTCTCTCTCTCTCTCTCTCTCTCTCTCTCTCTCTCTCTCTCTCTCTCTCTCTCTCTCTCTCTCTCTCTCTCTCTCTCTCTCTCTCTCTCTCTCTCTCTCTCTCCCTTCCCCCTCTCCCCCTCCCTTTCCCTCTCCCCCTCTCTCGCTCTCTACCCCGCTCTCTCTCTCCCTCTATCCCTCCCTCCCTCTCTCTCGCTCCCCCTCTCTCTCTCTCTCCCTCTCTCTCTCTCACCCACCCTCTCCCTCTCTCCCTCTCTTTCTTATCTCTCTCCCTCTCTCTCGTTCTCTCCCCTCCCTCTTCCCCTCTCTCTCTCTCTCTCTCTCTCTCCCTCCCCCTTTCTCCCCGTCTCTCCCCCTCCCTCCATCACTGTCTCACTCTCTCTCCCCCTCTCACTCTCCTCCTCTCTCTTCCGTCTCTCTCTCTCTCCCCCTCTCTCTCTCTCTCTCCCCGCTCTCCCCTCCCTCTCTCTCTCCACCCCTCTCTCCCCCCCTCTCTGTCCAATACATCCCGATGACAGAGATCATAAAGCATGGAGACATATAGCGCGGAAACAGGCCGTGCCGCACAACATGGACGTGTCGATTAAAATTGACCATCTGATCTAATTCGGTTTGCCCATATCCCCGAAAACCTTTCCAAACCGTGTACCCGTCCAAATGTCCTTCACATTGTTTGTGCCTCAGCATGTTTCTGGGCAGGTCGTTTCACATTTCTTCAATCCTCTGAATGAAATAGTTGCCCCTCACGTTTATATTAAACTTTAACACCTCTCACCTTAAACCCATGCCCTATTGTGCTTGATTTTCCTACTCTGTTAAATAGACTGTGCATTCACTCCATTCATTCCTCTCTTACCCTTTTCGCCTGTAGAGGTCACCTCTCAGGCCCCTGTGCTCCTAGGCATAAAGTCCAAACCTGTCTAACGAAGCCATGTAGCCCAGGCCCTCGAGTGCTGGCAACATTTTCATCAATCAAGCCAGATGGCATCTTTCACGAAGATCAATTCTCGGTGAGCGGTCGGTCCGAACGAACCATCTGGCCCGGTTTTGAAATCGTGCGCCTTTCAACCTATTCGCCGCCATCTGTAAATATTGGTTTGGTGTCAGTTGCAAACATACTAACTATGGGCGCATAAGTAGAGTTGCTGCCTTACAACGCTTGCAGCCGAAGACCCGGGTTCCATTCCGACTACGGTGCTGTCTGTTCGCAGTTCGTACGTTCCCCGTGAGATTTCTCCGAGATTGTTGGTTGCCTTCCACACTCCAAAGACCTACAGGTTTGTAGGTTAATTGGGTTGGTATGAGCCAAGTGCATGTAGGATTGAGTTAATATGCGGGGATCGCTGGTTAGAGCGGACTCGATGGGCCGAAGGGCCTGTTTCCGCGCTGTAATTTAGACTGTGGCAAAGGACAGTGATCAGCAGGTGATGGAGGAGGATAAAACAAATATCTTCCACCGACCCAGAAAAAAGTTTCGTATCAAAAGGGAATAAATATACTAAACCTGGAATCTTGAATCTTGGAGGAACTCATCTGGTCAAGTAGGTCTGTGAAAGCAACAGGTCTAATTCGACGTTTCGGCCCTACTCCCATTGAGGTAGAGCACAAGGAGCTGAATTATTATAAAATAGGTAAATGGTTCACTGAGATTGTCAGGAAAGAACATGGGATGTGCTGCGTAGCATAGCGTATGGCTGAGGGTCGGAATGAGATGTTCCGTCTATCTGTTCGGGAGAACAGGATGAAGGTCCTGACGGAACAAATGGGAAGTGAGGAGAAAGATTCCACACAGAGGGAGTGGGGAACAGACTGACGACAATGGGTGTGACCATATGTCTGGATGTTGAGGTCTGCCCTAGTTAATTATGGAAAGCTGCAATAGCGGAGGATAGCGGAGTCAGGGGTTATGGGGAGAAGGCAGGAACGGGGTACTCATTGCGATTGATCAGCCATGATCACATTGAGTGGTGGTGCTGGCTGGAATGGCCGAATGGCCTACACCTGCACCTATCGTCTATTGTCTATAATATGAGAGCGAGCAGAAAAACGCACTAATGCAAATGGCATGTTGGCCTTCATAACGAGAGGATTTGAGTATAGGAGTAAAGAGGCCCTTCTGCAGTTGTATCGGGCCCTGGTGAGACCACTACTGGAGTTTGTAACGATTGGGCTTGTCTTCGCTGGAATTCAGTAGTAGCTGGCTGGCCTGATAACTAGATGGCTGGATAACCAGTGAGTTAGATTTCTAGCCAATAGGATGGACAAATAGCAACATAGTTTGCTACCTGGGTAGCTAGCTACCCGCATTGCATAACTTGAAAGCTAGAAAGCTGGATGTGTAGATAGATGAATAACTAGATTGCAAGATCGCTAGCTAGAGATATAGGCAGCTCTCTGTGGGGTGCGCTCTCTCTCTCGCGAGGCCCACAGAGGGAGATCTAGTCATATCTAGGTTTGTAGATAGCTACCTTGCAAGCTAAATTGACAGATAGATCGCTCACGCCGGCTATATATATATATATGGCTGGATGCCGAGATGGCTAAATGGCTTTCTGGCTAGACGGTTGGAAGGCTAGCTGGCTACTTGGGAAATTGATCAGCTGGGAAGCTGGCTCGCTGGGTACATGGCGAGCTGAATAAAGCCAGAAGGCTGGATGGGCAGATGGCGAGATGGCTTGATGAATAGATGGCTAGCAAGCTTGATGGCCAGCTGGCTAGATAGCTAGATAGCTTAGCAGCTAGCTAGATAGATAGATGACGACATGGCTAAATGGCTTGATAGCTAGGTAGCAATAGGTGGTAGGTAGATAGCTAGATAGCCAGTTTAAGAAACAAATAGCTAGATTCATTGCTACAGAGATAAATGGATAGATAGCTCTATAATTAAATCACTAGATAGCTCGTTAGACTGCGAGCTAGATAGCTGGATAGCTAGATAGGTGGATTGCTAGCCAACAGGATAGATAACTAGGTAGATAGCTAAATATATAGTTAGCTAGATAATAAGGTAGCTCGCTTGGTAAATTCCTACAAGACTAAATAGCTATATAGCTGGGTGGATAGCTAGATAGGAAGATAGATAGACAGATAGATAGATAGCTAGTTAGTCTGTTAGCTATAGAGCTAACAGCTGGATGAATAGTCAAATTGATAGGTAGCAGGCTCCCTACATAGGTGGATAGCTGTTTAGCTAGTTAGCATGACAGCTAGGAAGCTGGATATCAAGTTATATAGATTGATTACCAGCGGGAAAGACAGCCAGATAGCGTGTTAGCTTTCTAGATAGCCAAATACCTGCATGGCTAGATAGCTTGAACGCTAGACAGATGGATGGTGTGATAGCTGGATCTCTGCATAGCAAAAATAGTTAGCTTGTTACGTAGGCAGCTCTTTGTGGAGTGCGGTCTCTCGATCGCTCGCTCTCGGGGGGGGGGGGGTGAAAGGCAGAACGAGAGAGACCTATTTCGATCTAGCTACATAGCTCATTAATCGCTTTTAAACTCCCTTGCGATCTGGCTCGTGAGCTATCTACTGGTATAACTGGCTAGATGCTTAGCTCACTAGCCATCTAGCAAAGCTCCCTCATGCTAAACCACTATCTAGCCGCCAAAGCTGTTGGCTAACAATCTAGTTATCTAATTATCTATCTCTCTAGCCCTCAGGCAAGTTAGTGTCCTAGTTATGTTGCTACCAAATAGTTAGCTCTTTACCTATCAATCAAGCTATCTCGAGAACTGGAGTGCTAGCCAGCAGGATAGACTGCCAGACAGCGTGTGAGCTATCTCGATAGCAAGATAGCGAACTACCTAGATAGCTATCTACATGCAATGCTAGACAGCTAGAAAGCTGGATATCTGTATATCAGCTATCAGCGAGATAGCTGGAGATATTGATAGTAAATAGGTAGCTCTCTATCTAGGCAGCTATTTGAGGGGTGCGCTCTCTCTCTCTCTCATCCTCTGTGGGCCTCGTGAGAGAGGGAGATCTTGTTGAGTGGGAACGATAGGTAAGCCATGATAGAATGCAGGAGTGGACTCGATGGGCCTTGGTGCACTAACTCTGCTGCTATGACTTTTGTACCCAGTGTTGTTTTTTAGCAGTGCACTGCAGCATCCTCACACAGCGCACCCCAGTGGATGTACAGTGGCAATAGACTGTGACATCGCTCTCCTGTGGACGAACATCAGCAGCACACGGCAACATCCACACACAGCGCACCTCAGTGCATGTACAGTGGCAATATCCTGTCAGGGCGCCCTCCCGTGGATGAACACCAGCAGTACACTGCAACATCGATGCACAACAGCCCTCACTGTCTGTACAATATAAGTGCATCGCAGCATCAGCATTGCTTATGATGGACCTTGAGTTCCCAATGCGAAACACGCAAATCGTGGTAGTACGTTTAGAGTAATAAATAAGCCACGTAGAATGCTTGCTATATTTGACAGAGTCATTGAATATCAGTCAGATGTCAATATTCAACTTTAGAGAACTTTACTTCGGCCGCTTTTGCAACATTGTGCACAGTTATGTTCGCTCTCGTTCACGAAGGATATGGGCGCTTCGGAAATCGTGTTCAAGACGTTTACAAGAACATCGCCTGGAGCGTATCAACAACCTGACTTTGGACTGGTTCATCGGAGTTCGGGCAGTAACCTGATAGATTGATAGCAAATTATGAGAGGCAAAGATATGGTAAACAGTCAGAACATTCCTCTCAAGATGGAAATATCAAGTATTGAAGGCCACCCCTTTATGGTGAAAGAGATGAAGTTTAAACGAGGTGTGCGGGGAAAGCAAGGGGCAGTATGTGCATCGAAGGTCTGCATTGGGTGATAAGGAATAGGAGTAGAATTAGACCATTCGGCCAATCGTCTTATCCGCCAAACTTTTCCCCTCCAAACCCCATTCTCCTGCCTTCTCCCCATAACTTCTGATACCTGTATGAATCAAGAATCTTTCTGTCTACGCCTTTAAATATCCACTAACGTGACCTACACACCCTGTTGTGGCAAATAATTCCACAAATTCATCACCTTCTGACTAAATAAATTTCTGATCATCTTCAAAAGAGAACGTAGATTAATTCTGAGGAAATGATCTCTTGTCCGAGACGCTAACACAAGTGGAAACATACTTTCCACATCCACTGGATCTAAACCATTCACATATCTGTATGTTTCAATGAGGTCCACCCTCCTAATTCTAAACTCCGAGTGCAAACCGGGAGCCGACAAACGCTCGCCATAGGTTAACTTATTGCTGGGATCATTCTTGTAAACCTCCTCTGGAACCTCTCCAGAGCCAGCACACCTTTCCTCTCATATGGTGCCCAGAATTGCTCACAATATTCCAAATGCGGCCTTCCCAGCGCCTTGTATAGCCTCAACATTACATCCGTGTTTCTGTATACAAGTCCTCTTGAAATAAATGCAAGCAGTGAGTTTGCTTCCATTAGACAATAGACAATAGGTGCAGGAGTAGGCCATTCGGCCCTTCGAGCCAGCACCACCATTCAATGTGATCATGGCTGATCATTCTCACCGATTCAACTTGCAGATAAAAAAATTGGGAATCCTTAACCAGCACTCCCAAGTCCCTTTGCACTTCCGATTTATGGATTATTTCCCCACTTAGACAATAGTCTACGCCATTATTCCTACTACAAAATACTCCGCACTTTGCTACACTATATTCCATCTGCCACTTCTCTATCCATTCCCCCAACATGTCCAAGTCCTTCTGCGGAGTCCATGCTTTCTCTAAACTACCTGCCCTTCCACCTCTTTTCGTAACATCCGCAAACTTGGCCACAAAGCCTTCAATCCCCTCGTCCAAATCATAATATAAAATGTGGAGTAGCGGACAAACACCGATCCTTGAAGATCTCCACTAGTTACTGTTAGCCAAAGAGAAAAAAATCCCCTTTATTGCCACTCTTTGTCTTCTGCCATCCAGCCAACCAGTTATCCATGCTGGTATCTGCCCTTTGACACCGTGGGCTCTCATCTTCCTAAGCAGCCATCTTATGACACCTGGTCAAAGGTTTTCTGAAAATCAAAGTAAACAACATCTACTGTCTCTCCTTTGGCTGTCTTGCTATTTACTTCTTCAAATAATTCCAGCAAATTTATCAAACACGACCTTCCCTTCACAAAGCCATGCCAACTTATGCCTATTTCATCGTGCACTTATAAATACTCTGTCACATCATCCTGTATAACGGGTCCTAAAATCTTACCACCAACTCCACTGGTGTTGGACGCAGTAACAATAGTGATATTTAAGACAAGCTAAGATTTTCAGGTAATGAAGGGATATGCATTGTGAGCAGGCAGGTAAGGTTGGTCGATCATGTTCGGCACAGCTATTATTTGCCGAAAGTCCTGCCGTGCCTTGTACTTCTTGTAGGAAAGAAATGCAGATGCTGGTTTAAATGGAAGATAGACACAAAATGCTGGTGTAACTCAATGAGACAGGCAGCATCTCTGGAGAGAAAGAATGGATGACGTTTCGGATCGAGACCCTACTTTAGACTGATGTCAGAGAGGTCGGCGGGAAAGAGATAGAATTTTGTTGGAGACAGTGAGACTGGTGTGAGAGCTGGGAAGGAATGGGATGGAGAGAGAGGGAAAGCAAGGGCTAATTGAAGTTAGAGAAGTCAATGTTCATCTCGCTGGTATGTTAGCTGCCCAAGCGAAGCATGGGGTGCTGTTCCTCCAATTTGCGCTGGGCCTCACCCTGACAATGGAGGATGCCCAGGACAGAAAGTTCAGATTGGGAATGGGGGAGCGGGGATGAGTTAAAGTGCTGAGCAACCGGGAGATCAGGTAGAACTGTGTGGAACTGTTCAGCGAAACGATCGCCGAGGTTGCGCTTCGTCTCGCCGATATCACTCCATCAGTACAATCCCACAGTATACCGTTACAACAGTACTACCCTACAGTGCGTCACTCCATCAGTACTATCCAACAGTATACCGTTACGCCAGTACTACCCTACAGTGCGTCACTCCATCAGTACAATCCCACTGTATACCGTTACACCAGTACTACTCCACAGTGCGTCACTCCATCAGTACTATCCCACTGTATACCGTTACACCAGTACTACCCCACAGTGCGCCACACCACCAGTGCTAGCGCAGTGTCACTCCATCAATTCCATCCCACATTATGTCATAACAACTGTACTACCGCAAAGTGTGTCACCCCATCAGTACTACCCCAGAATGTGCCATTACTTCAGCACTACCCTACGTTAGGTTACTCCATCAATACTACTTCACAGTATGTCACTCCATCAGTACTACATGTTACTCCATTAGTAGTACCCAAGAGCGTGTCACTCTCATCAGTACAACCCCACAGTATGTCATGCCATCATTTCTTTCACGACGGTGTTTCTCTCTGTCAGTACCACCTTACGTATGCAATTTCATCAGTTCTACCCACAGTTTTTCACCCTTTCAATAATACCATCGAATGTGTCACTATATCAGTACTACCACAAAATATACCAATCCTTCACTACTACCCCACAAGATGCTAATCCTTAAGCATTAGCGCACAGCGTGTCACTCCATCAGTACTACCATATCGTCGGTTACTCCATCATTACCGCATCACAGCGTGTCATTCATTCAGTACTATCCCATATAACGCCAATCAGTACTAGCAAATGGATAGTCATTCCATCAGTACTATCCCACAGTGCGTCATTCGATCAGTTCTCCTCCTCAATGTGTCACTCCATCAGAACTACACCATAATGTGTCATTACATCAGTACTGCCCCATTTAGTTTCACACCATTAATACTATCCGACAGTGTGCCACGACATCAGTACTACCATATCGCTTGTTCCTCCATCATTACTACCGCGCACTGTGTCACTCGATCAGTAATACACCAAAAAAAATTACTCCATCAGTACCTGCCCACAGTCTGTCACTTCACTAGTACAACCCCAAAGTGTATTGCTCCATCTGTACTGCCCACATTGTGTCACTCCATCAATACTACCCCACTGGTCATCACTCCATCAATACAAGCCTACAGGGTGTTAGACGATCATTAATAGAACACACTATGGCACTCCATCAGTACAACCCCAGAGCTTGGCACTTCATTGGTACTACCGCACTATATACCATTCCAACAATACACACCCACAGTGTTTTTCAACATCAGTACTACCTTGTGTATTATTCCATTAGTACTACCACACAGGGTGTCACTCTATCAGTACTATCCAACGGTGTGTCACTCCATCAGTACTAAACAATGAGTCCTTCCATTAGTACTACCCCACAGTGCTTCAATCCACCAGTATTACTCTGGTATATGTCTATCCAACAGTACTACACCGCAGGGTATCACACAATCAGTACTATTCCACAGCATGCTATTGCGTCAGTACTGCCACATAGTGTGCCATTCCATCAGTACTACCACAAAGTGTGACACTCCACCAGCACTGCCCACAGTGTGCCACTGCATCAGTAATATATTATCGTTTGTTACTCTATCTGTACTACCCTACACTGTGCCACTACATCAGTGCCTCTCCATAGAGCATCGCACCATCAGGAATATCACTCGGGTTATCATTGCATCAGTACTACGCCAGCGTGTGTCACTCCATCAGAAAAATCCACTATCAGTCCATCAGTACTACCACGCAGCGTGTCAATCCATCAGTACTACCCCATAGTGTCAACCATCAGTACTGCCTCGCAGTGTCACTCCATCAGTATTCCCCACAGTATGTCACTCCATCAGCCCTATCTCACTGTGTCACTCCATCAGTAATTCCCCACAGTTTCACTCTATTAGTATTTCCCCACAATGCCTCACGCCATTAGCACTACACTATGTTTATCATTCAATAAGGAATATCCCAGTGGGTCTCTCCATAAGTGCTACCACAAATTGTGTCATTCCATCAGTATTACCAAACAGTGTGTCACTGCATTAGTACTACACCACAGTTTGTCATCACAATAGTACTACCGCTCAGTGTGTCACTCCGTCGGTGAAACCACACAGTGTCTCACTGCATCAATACAACTCCATATTGTTACACTACATCGGCACTTCCCCACATCATGTCACTCCAGTGCAACCCTAGAACGTGTCACTCCATCAATGCTCCCCGCAGTATGTTCTTCCATCAGTACTCCCCAAAGTGTTTCACACCATCAGGACTACCTCAAATCTGCCATTCCATCCGCATTACCCCACAGTGTGCTAACCCATTGCAGCGACTCCATAGTGTGTAATTCCATCACTATTTCACCACAGTTTTTCATCGCAACAGTACTACCGCAGAGCATGTCAGTCCATCAGTATTACTGCGTCACTCCAACAGAATGTGCTATTACATCCGTGCTACCCCACAGTATGCCATTCCATCAATACACCTCCACAGTACGTCATTACACCAGTACTACTCCACAGTGTTACACTCCATCAGTATAACACTGGAGCGTGTCACTCCATCAGTACTACCCTACAATATGTTATTCCATCAGTATTACACCACAGTGATGCACTCCATCAGTACTGCCTTAAGCTTGTTATTCCATTTTGTACAACCACACAGACTCATTCAATTAGTATCACCCATCATTGTAACTCTCCATCTGTCCTGCCCCACCGTCAGTCCTTACCATTCCACAATGTGCAACCCGACAGTACCACCAAAGATTGGGTCAATACTTCAGTACTAGCCCACTGTGCGCCATTCTGTCCACACTACCCCCAGTGTGTCATTCAATCAGCACTACACCGAAGTATCTCACTCCGTCAGTACAACCGCGCAGTGTGTCAGTCCATCAGTAATACGCACCGTGTGTCACTCCATCAGTACTGCTCCACAGCGTGTCACTCCATCAGTTTTACCCCACGGGATGTAGTTGCACACTGAAGTAGTACTGACGGAGTGACAAACTGCGTGGTAGTACCGATGCAATGGCCTCACAATTTGTCACTAAATGAGTGCTATTCCACTGTGTGTCACACCGTCAGTACTACTCCGCAGTTTGTCATAACAACAGTACTACACATTGTGCCACTCCATGAGTATTACCCGTAGTGTGTCACTACATTAGTAGAGCCCCACTGTGTATCATTCCATCAGAACAACTGCAAAGTGTGTCACTTCATCAGTACTACTGCAAATTTTGTCACTCCATCTGTACCAAACCACAGTATGTTAATCCACCCGTACTGCATCAACTGGGGTCACTCCATCAGTACTACAGCGCATTGTGTCACTCCATCAGTACTACCCCACATTGTGTCACTCCATCAGTGCACTGCACAGTGCGTCACTCCATCAGTACTACCCCACATTGTGTCACTCCATCAGTACTACAGCGCATTGTGTCACTCCATCAGTACTGCATCAACTGGTATCACTCCATCAGTACTACAGCGCATTGTGTCACTCCATCAGTACTACCCCACATTGTGTCACTCCATCAGTGCACTGCACAGTGTGTCACTCCATCAGTACTACTGCGCAGTAGTTCATTATGCTGCTGGCCTTGCCGAGGCACGTGGTTTATAAATTGAGTCAATATAACGGAGGTTGCTTTGTGTGATGGTCTGGACAATTCGCATCAATTTCTGGCGTTCTTGTATAGAGCTGATCCTAAACCAAGCTGTGATGCATCTTGATAAAATACTTTCTATGGTGCATCTGTAGATGTTGGTGAGAGTTGCAGAGGGCACGTCGAACTAGCTAAGCCTGCTAAGGACATGGATGGGTGAATTTCGGTTCGAGACCCTTCTTCAGACTGATTCTGGTGGGAAGATGGAGAAGGCTGGAACAACAGGACAAAGCGAGTTGAATGATGAGTGGGTGAATACCGTTTTCATAGTTAGGTGGTTGAGACCAGAGGTTAAAAGATAAAAGTTGCGAGAGAAGGATTGAGCAGGTTGGAATTATAAAGAGAGAGGAGGGAATATCGGTTGAAGGTGGAGGTGGAGGTGGATGAACAGGTGCGAGTCCGCGTGAAGCAAGAGAAAGAGCGAGGGGAAAGCGGGAAGTTGCACGTTAGTTACCTGGCATTTGCTAATGTTCATACCATTAGGTTGCAAGGTTCCCAAGCGGACTATGAAGTGGCGTTCTTTCTGTTTTAATGTAACCTCTCTGGCGCTGGTGGAGGCCCAGGACAGAAAGGTCAGTGTGCGAGTGGGGGTTACAATGGCTAGCAACGGGGAGATTACGGCAAGCCTTAGAAGAACGAGGGTAAGTGTTCGACAAAAAACGTCGCCGAGTCTCCATTTCACCACGCCGATGTAAAGGAGGCCATATCTGGAACACCACATGCAGTAGATGAGATTAGAGGAGTGCAGGTGAACATCTGTCTCACCTGGAAGGGCTGCCCGAGCGTGATGGAAGTGGTATAGGGACAGCTGTTACATCCCATGGTGGCTAACCGTTTTAACTGCACTTGCCAAGAAAGGCTTTGGAAAGAGAAGTGATGG
>NW_027603636.1:0-11895 GCF_053455715.1 Rhinoraja longicauda
TGTATGTGTACATACTTGGCCAATAAACTTATTCATTCATCCATTCATTCATTCATTCATTCATTCATTCATTCATTCATTCATTCATTGATCGATTGATTGATTGATTGATTCATTCATTCATTCATTCATTCATTCATTCATTCATTCATTCATTCATTCATTCATTCATTCATTCATCCATTCATTAATTCATTCATTCATTCATTCACTCATTCATTCATTCATTCATTCATTCATTCACTCATTCATTCATTCATTCATTCATTCACTCACTCAATCATTCATTCATTCGTTCATTCATTCATTCATTCATCCATTCATTCATTCGTTCCTTCATTCATCCATTCATTAATTTTCTGACTAACCTCAGAATAAAAGGACGTTCTTTTTAAAATGAGATGTTGAGGAATTTATTTCGTCAGAAGGTGGTAAATTTTTGAAATTCTGCCACAGACGCTTGGAAACCGTCATTGGATATTTTAAAGCGAAGATAGACAGGTTAGTCTTTCGTAAGAGTTTCGACGGTTATGGGGAGAAGGCAGGAAAGATAGGTCAGCCATGATTGAATGTCGGAGTAGACTCGATGTGCCAAATACCCTAATTTGGCAGCATGACTTATGCACTGAGTGTTATGTTTAACAGTGCACCGCATCATCCACACACAGCGCACCTCAGTGTATGTACAGTAGCAATATACTGTCACAGCACCCTCCCGTGGATGAACATCAGCAGTACACTGCAGCATCCACACACAGCGCACCTCAGTGGAAGTGCAATAGCAATATACTGTCACAGTGCCCTCCCGTGGATGAACATCAGCAGCACAGTGCAACATTGAGACACAGCAGCCCTCAATGTTTGCACAATAACAGTACATCGGAGCATCAGCGTTGCTGAAGATGGATCTTAAGGTTCCAGTGCGTAACTCACAGATCGTGGCAGCACGTTGAGAGTTCTAAATAAGCCATGTAGAATGATTGCCATATTTGATCGAGGCATTGAATATGACTCAGGAAGTCAATATTCAGATTTAGAGAACTATTCTTCGGCCGGTTTTGCAGTTTTGTGTGCAGTTATGACCGCTCTCGTACAGGAAAGGCGTTTTGGAAAAGGTGCTCAAGACCCTTACAAGAACATCTCCTGGAGCATATGAAAAGCAGACGTTGGACTGGTTTATTTGGAACACCGGAAATCGGGCAGTAACCTGATAGATCGATATCAAATTATGCGAGTCACAGATAGGATAAACAGTTAGAACATTCCTCCCAAGATAGAAATATCAAATATTAGAGACCACCCCTTTAAGGTGAAAGGGATTAATTTTAAGCGATGTGTGCACGGAAAGCTGTTTACACAAAGGGCAGTAAGTGCCGGGAACGAAATGACGCAGGTGGCCATTAGGTCAAAAGGAATAGGAATAGAATTAGGCCATTCGGCCAATCAAATCTCCGCCATTCAATCATGGCTGATCTCTTTCCCTCCGAACCACATTCTCCTGCCTTCTGCCCATAACTTCTGAAACCTGGACTAATCAAGAATCTATCTACCTACGCCTTAAAATATCAACTGACGTGGCCTACACAACCTTCTGTGGCAAAGAATTCCACAGATTCACCACCCTCTGATTTAATAAATGTCTCCTCATCTTGTTCATAACAGCAAGTCTTTTAATTCTGAGGGAATGACCTCAAGTCCTAGAATCTCCCACTAGTGGAAACATGCTCTCCACATCCACTCGATCCAAGCCCTTCACATCTCTATATGTTTCAATGAGGTCCACCCTCATTCTTCTACATTCCAGCGAGTGCAAGCCCCGTGTCGACAAACGCTCATCATAGGTTAACCTATTCATTCCAGGGATCATTCTTGTAAACCTCGTCTGGATCCTCTCCAGAGCCAGTACACCCTTCCTCCGACAAGATGCCCAGAATTGCTCACAATATTCCAAATGCGCCCTTCCCAGTGCATCAACATTATAATCCCTGTTTTTGTATACAAGCCCTCTTGAAATAATATTAGCATTGATTTTGCTTTCTTTACTACAGATTCAACTTGCAGATACATTTTTGGGAATCTTGAACTAGCTCTCCCAAGTCCCCATTTAGAAAGTAGTCTATGCCATTATTCCTCCTAGCAAAATGCATTGCTCTGCAATTTGCTACACTATATTCTATCTGCCATTTCTCTGCAAACTCCCCCAACATGTCCAAGTCCTTCTGCAGTTCCCTGCTTTCTCTACACTACCTGCCCTTCCACCTATTTTCGTATCATCCGCAAACTTTGCCACAAAGCCTTCAATCCCCTCGTCCAAATCATTAATATAAAACATGAAGTGTCGCGGACCCAGCACTGACCCTTGTGGATTCACTGCTAGCCAACTGGAAAAAAGCCCCCTTTATTGCTACTCTTTCTCTTCTGCCATCCAGCCAGCCTGCTATCCATGCTGTTATCTGCCCTTTTTATACCGTGGGATCTCATCTTCCTAAGCAGACAACGTGTGACAACTTCTCAAATGCTTTCTGAAAATCAAAGTAGCAACATCTACTGACTTTCCTTTGGTTGTCTTGCTATTTACTTCTTCAATTAATTCCAGCAAATTTATCAAGCACGACCTCCCCTTCACAAAGCCGTGCAAACTTCTGCCTATTTCATCGTGAACTTACAAGTACTCTGTCACCCTGTATAATGGGCCCTAAATCTTACCAACCACCCCACTGGTGTTGGACGCAGATACAATAGTGACATTTAAGACAAGTTCAGATTTGCAGTCAATGAAGAGATATGCATTATGAATAGGCAGGTAAGGTTGGTCGTATCATGTTCGGCACAGCTATTATTAGCTGAAAGTCCTGACGTGCCTTGTACTTCGTGTAGGAAAGAAATGCAGATTCTGGTTTAAATCGAAGGTCGACACAAAATGCTGGTGTAACTCAACGAGACAGGCAGCACCTCCGGAGACAAAGAATGGGTGACGTTTCGGGTCGAGACCCTTCTTTAGACTGATGTCGGAGAGGTCGGCGGGAAAGAAATATAATTTTGTTGGAGACAGTGAGACTGGTGGGAGAACTGGGAAGGAGGAGGGATGGAGAGAGAGGGGAAGCAAGGGCTAATTGAAGTTAGATAAGTCAATGTTCATATCGCTGGTATGTTTGCTGCCCAAGCGAAGTATGAGGTGCTGTTCCTCCAATTTGCGCAGGGCCTCACTCTGACAATGGAGGATGCCCAGGACAGAAAGTTCAGATTGGGAATGGGGGAGCGGGGGTGAGTTAAAGTGTTGAGCAACCGGGAGATCAGGTACGACTGTGTGGAGCTGTTCAGCGAAACGATCGTCGAGCTTGCGCTTGGTCTCGCCGATGTCACTCCATCAGTACTATCCAACAGTATACCGTTACACCAGTACTACCCACAGTACGTCACTCCATCAGTACTATCCGACAGTATACCATTACACCAGTACTACCACACAGTGCGTCACTCCATCAGTGCTACCGCACAGTGTCACTCCATCAATTCCATCCCACATTATGTCACAACAACAGTACTACCGCACAGTGTGTCACCCCATCAGAACTACCCCAGAATGTGCCATTACTTCAACACTACCCTACGTTAGGTTATTCCATCAATACTACTTCACAGTCTGTCACTCCATCAGTACTACATGTTACTCCATTAGTTGTACCCAAGATCGTGCCACTCTCATCAGTACAACCCCACAGTATGTCATTCCATCATTTCTTTCTGACGGTGTTTCACTCTGTCAGTACCACCTTACGTATGTAATTTCACCAGTTCTACCCACAGTTTTTCACCCCTTCAATAATACCATCGAATGTGTCACTATATCAGTACTACCCCAAAATATACCAGTCCTTCACTACTACCCCACAGGATGCTAATCCATAAGTATTATCGCACAGCGTGTCACTCCATCAGTACTGCCACATCGTCGGTTACTCCATCATTACTGCATCACAACATGTCATTCATTCGGAACTATCCCATGGAATGCCATTGCATCAATACTACTAAATGGATAGTCATTCCATCAGTACTAACCCACAGTTTGTCATTCGATCAGTTCTCCCCCTCAATGTGTCACTCCACCAGAACTACCCTATAATGTGTCATTACATCAGTAGTACCCCATTTAGTTTCACACCATTAATACTATCACACAGTGTGGCACGACATCAGTACTACCATATCGTTTGTTCCTCCATCAGTACTACCGCACACTGCGTCACTCCATCAGTTATACACCAAAATGTTTTACTCCATCAGTGCCCGCCCACAGTTTGTCACTTCACTAGTACAACCCCAAAGTGTATTGCTCCATCTGTGCTGCCCACATTGTGTCACTCCATCAACACTACCCCACTGGTCATCACTCCATCAATACAAGCCTACAGTATGTTAGACGATCATTACTAGAACACACTATGTTACTCCACCAGTACAACCCCAGAGCGTGTCACTCATCGGTACTACCGCACTCTATACCATTCCATCAATACACACTCACAGTTTTTCAACATCAGTACCACGTTGTGTATCATTCCATTAGTACTACCACACAGGGTGTCACTCTATAAGTACTATCCAACGGCGTGTCACTTCATCAGTACTACACAATGAGTCCTTCCATCAGTACTACCCCACAGTGCTTCAATCCACCAGTATTACTCTGGTATATGTCTATCCAACAGTACTACACCACAGGGTGTCACTCAATCAGCACTATTCCACAATATGCTATTGCGTCAGTACTGCCACATAGTGTGTCACTCCATCAGTACTACCTCAAAGTGTATCACTCCACCAGCACTACCCACAGTGTGCCACTGCATCAGTAATAAAATATAGTTTGTTACTCCATCTGTACTTCCCTGCACTGTGCCACTCCATCAGTGCCTCCCCATAGAGCATCGCGCCATCAGGTATATCACTGGGGTTATCGTTGCATCAGTAGTACGCCAATGTGTGTCACTCCATCAGTACAATCCAGTGATTATCACTCCATCAGTATACCACGCAGCGTGTCACTCCATCAGTACTACCCCACAGTGTTAACCCATCAGTACTTCCTCGCAGTGTCACTCCATTAGTATTCCCCACAGTGTGTCACTCCATCAGTCCTACCTCACTTTGTCACTCCAACAGTAATTCCCCACAGTTTCACTCTATTAGTATTTCTCCACCATGTCTCACTCCATTAGTACTACCCGATGTTTATCATTCAATCAGGACTATCCCAGTGTGTCACCCCATAAGTGCTGCCACAAATTGTGTCACAGCATCAGTATTGCCGCTCAGTGTGTCACTGCATTAGTACTACACCACAGGTTGTCATCACCATAGTACTACCGCTCAGTGTGTCACTCCGTCGGTGAAACCGCGCAGAGTCTCACTGCATTAATACAACTCCATGGTGTTGCACTCCATCAGCACTGCCCAATATCATGTCACTCCAGTGCAACCCTAGAACGTGTCACTCCATCAATGCTCCCCGCAGTATCTTCTTCCATCAGTACTCCCCAAAGTGTTTCACAACATCAGGACTACCTCAAATCTGCCATTCCATCCGCATTACCCCACAGTGTGCTAACCCATCGCAGCGACTCCATAGTGTGTAATTCCTTCACTATTTCACCACAGTTTTTCATCGCAACAGTACTACCGCAGAGCGTGTCAATCCATCAGTATTACTGCGTCACTCCAACAGAATGTGCTATTACATCCGTGCTACCCCACAGTGTGTCATTCCATCAATACACCTCCACAGTACGTCATTACACCAGTACTACTCCACAGTGTTATACTCCATCAGTACAAGATTGGGTCAATACTTCAGTACTAGCGCACTGTGCGCCATCCTGTCCGCACTACCCCCAGTGTGTCATTCAATCAGCACTACACCGAAGTATCTCACTCCGTCAGTACAACCGCGCAGTGTGTCAGACCATCAGTAATACGCACCGTGTGTCACTCCATCAGTACTGCTCCACAGCGTGTCACTCCATCAGTTTTACCCCACGGGATGTAGTTGCACACTGAAGTGGTACTGACGGAGTGTCAAACTGCGTGGTGGTACTGATGCAATGACCTCACAATTTGTCACTAAATCAGTGCTATTCCACTGTGTGTCACTCCGTCAGTACTACTCCGCAGTTTGTCATAACAACAGTATTACACATTGTTCCACTCCATGAGTATTACCGCAGTGTGTCACTACATCAGTAGAGCCCCACGGTGTATCATTCCATCAGAAAAACTGCAAAGTGTGTCACTTCATCAGCACTACTGCAAATTGTGTCACTCCATCTGTACCAAACCACAGTATGTTAATCCACCCGTACGGCATCAACTGGGGTCACTCCATCAGTACTACAGCGCATTGTGTCACTCCATCAGTACTACCCCACATTGTGTCACTCCATCAGTGCACTGCACAGTGCGTCACTCCATCAGTACTACTGCGCAGTAGTTGATTATGCTGCTGGCCTTGCCGAGGAAGCGTGGTTTATAAATTGAGCCAATATATGGGAGGTTGCTTTGTCTGATGGTCTGGACAATTCGCAGCAATTTCTGGCGTTCTTGTATGGAGCTGTTCCCAAACCAAGCTGTGATGCATCTTGATAAAATACTTTCTATGCTGTATCTGTAGATGTTGGTGAGAGTTGTAGAGGGCACGCTGAACTAGCTAAGCCTGCTAAGGACATGGGTGGGTGAAGTTCGGTTCGAGACCCTTCTTCAGACTGATTGTGGTGTGAAGCTGGAGAAGGCTGGAACAGCAGGACAAAGCGAGTTGAATGATGAGTGGGTGAATACCGTTTTCATAGTTAGGTGGTTGAGATCAGAGGTTAGAAGATAAAAGTTGCGAGATAAGGATTGAGCAGGTTGAAAATATAAAGAGAGATGAGGGAATATTGGTTGAAGGTGAGGTGGAGGGGATGAACAGGTGCGAGTCCGCGTGAAGCAAGAGAAAGAGCGAGGGAAAAGCGGGAAGTTGCACGTTAGTTACCTGGCATTTGCTAATGTTCATACCATTAGGTTGCAAGGTACCCAAGCGGACTATGAAATGGCGTTCTTTCTGTTTTAATGTAACCTCTCTGGCACTGGTGGAGGCCCAGGAGAGAAAGGTCAGTGTGCGAGGGGGTGTTACAGTGGCTTGCAACGGGGAGATACGGCAAGCCTTAGCAGAACGAGGATAAGTGTTCGACAAAACGGTCGCCGAGTCTCCATTTCACCACGCCGATGTAACGGAGGCCATATCTGGAACACCACATGCAGTAGATGAGATTAGAGGAGGTGCAGGTGAACATCTGTCTCACCTGGAAGGGCTATTGAAGTGTGAGGAAACGGGGTAGAGAGACATCCCATGGTGGCGGGCCGTTTTAACCGCACTTCCCAAGAAAGGCCTTGGAGAGAGAAGTGAGGGCGAGCAGGAGGAGTGTTGGGGAAAAAAGAGAGACAGATAGAGAGTACAGTGATGAAAGGAAGAGATAGCGGAGAAGACGAAAGAAGAGATGGAGGGAGAGTTAAGTAACAAAGGGAGAGTGGGAACATGAAAAGAGAGCGGAGTTCAGATCGCGTGGGTTGGCAAAACGGAGCGATGGAAGGGTCAGATAGTTAGAAAGAAACGGAGGGATAAATGCAATGGGAGTGAGAAGGAGGGGGAGGGGGTTAGGGGCGAGAGGTTGACAGAGAGATGGCGGAGCCGAGAGGAAGAATAGGGATGGTAGGAGAGTGTGATAGTTCAGAGAGAGCGACAGCAGTAAGGATGGAGGGAGAGAGAAAGGGAGGAGGGAGAGAGAAAGGGAGGAGGGAGGGAGAGAAAGGGAGGAGGGAGATGTGCCGCATCATTCGCTGTTTTATTTGGGTTTCGGACCATTCTGAATCCACAATATTTCTGTTCTCTGCGTGTCGTGAGCCTTTGGGTCGTTCCTCCTCAGAGGTGACGAAGGCAGAGAATGTTATTGTCCCGGCGCAAAATCAGACCCACTGCAGGCAAGCAAGGAGTGAATGGTTACCGGCCTCGCCGGGAGTGTGGGGGTGAAGTTGCAGTCAGTTAAGCCGCGATCATATTGAGTGGTGAAACAGAGTGGAGGGGCCACTTTAGTGCGAGGTGATCTGTTAATAATAATAATAATACATTTTATTTATATAGCGCTTTTCATATACTCAAAGACGCTTTACAGAGATTTGGGGAACATAGGGAAATTAATAAATAGATAAATAGATAAATAAGTAAATAAATAAATGAACAGAGAAAGGAGACAGTAGGTGAGGTGACCTTCAGTGGTTGAAGGCAGTACTGAACAGGTGAGACTTCAGCGATGTTTTGAATGTGGTGAGTGTGGGGGAGTCTCTAACGGTTTGGGGTAGTGAGTTCCATAGGGTGGGAGCAGCGATGGAGAAAGCCCTGTCCCCCCAGGATCTGAGTTTAGTCCGGATGTGGGGGGATAGGAGATTGGCAGCGGCAGAGCGGAGGGTGCAGGTGGGAGTGTGCCTGTGGAGGAGGTCGGTCAGGTAGGATGGGGCCAGGTTATTGAGGGCTTTGTAGGTTATGAGGAGGATTTTGTACTGGATTCTCTGGGGGATGGGGAGCCAGTGGAGTTTATAAAGGACGGGGGTGATATGGTCACGGATCGGGGTGTGTGTGAGTAGACGGGCAGCGGAGTTTTGAATGTATTGAAGTTTATTGATGATTTTTGAGGGTGCGCCATAGAGGAGGCTGTTGCAGTAGTCCAGACGGGAGGTGATGAAGGCGTGGATGAGGGTTTCTGCAGCTGTGGAGGAGAGGGATGGACGGAGACGGGCAATGTTTTTGAGGTGGAAGAAGGCTGTCTTTGTGATGTGTTTGATGTGTTTGATGTGTTTGTCGAAGGAGAGGGTTTGATCAAGGATGATTCCAAGATTCCGGATGTGTTGACCTAATTCCTCAACCTGTGGACAAATGTCGCCCAGTCCACCATCAAACTGGGCACCAGAAGCCCTGAGAGGGTCCCTGGAATTTGGGATTGCCTTAGTGAGTCAAGTGGATTGAATGAAATAAGACAAACAACATAAGGCGGAGATTTGGACCTGATAGAGTTTGAAACAATATTCCCTTTGCTGGAACAATGCCGCTCCCAATTTCCATCCCTCAGTATCGCCACAATTCCCAGTCTTTGGAGTTTCTCAATCAATTCCCTGAATAAATCACGACCTGTCTCAGCATGGATTTCACTTGGCTGATGTCATCTGTTTGCGAATCATTTCAAAAGCTCTATTTTTAATTCTGTTGAAACTTCACTGTCCCGGTGGAGACGGGAAATGGTATAATATCTCCAGGAATGTTCTGCCCCGGCATTTCATTCCGAGAGATTACCGGTAGTTCACGTGGACACGTCGCTGGGCAAAGAAAATGGGGCACCATTATTGGGAATATGTGGACGTGGAGAAAATCTTGTACGTGATCATTGCTGCCGTTGGAGTCCCTGGTAAGTGAGCAGAACAATTCAAGTTTTATAACTCCGTCTGTTAACCGGTGTTGACCTGATCCTGATCGTGTTACAATATTCCCAACTGATGATCGTTGTGTAAGAATATGTGAAGTATATCAAGTATATCCTCTCATTGAAATATCTTTGAATTAACGCTGTGATTTTTCTTACTTTCAGGCTGCCGAAACTAACCCTCTCTTTCTCCCACTGCCGGGACCCACTAAAATGTTGTTCTTGCCTTCAGTGGGACCTTGCCCAGAGTTGTCCCAGTGCTCGGGACAGGCAGCTCTCCGGGACGGTGTGACTGGGAAGGGTTTTACATTGTGAAGTTCACTGTGTCTGAGTTAATGATCAGAGTGAACACCCGCTCCTGTGGACACGTCTCACTGTGGAGTCTGTCACAGTCGGATTCCAACGCCTGTTGGTCAATAATTGGATCGATCTCCTGAACCAGTGGCCGCGGATCTACCGGCGTGTGTTGTTACCGAACTGAGGAATGAATCCATTAACGGAGCCACTCTGCTGCCGGATCCTAAGTTGTCCCTGCCTTCCCTCTGGAACCCTCCTCGTCCCCATCAGATGCCGAGTTCCCAGAGCCCTGGTTAAACGCGGCCGGTCACGGTTAAGTCTGTGAAACCGGCCCCATCAGAGACTGTGAACAGCGTTAACTGTAGACAGGACCATTCCGCCTATTGTAGCGGGCGGCTGCTCGTTCCCTCCCCTCCCTTTACCCCGCCCGTCGCCTTATCTCCTCTCCCCTGAAGCAGGCAGGTCGGGCACAGTCGGAGCCGGGTCTGACATTGTTAAACCTGTAGCCGCGCACCGACTCCAACACTCTGATCTCCAGCTGAAAGTGGAGCCGGTGTTCAGCCCCGGAGACCGTGTTCAGTAATGCCCAGTGTCCGCTCCCCTTCTCTTTCCGCAGTGAATTTAGTGGCGATTGTGATCCTGTCCCGGGAAAGTGCGGCCTCTCCACCTGCACCACTCGCTACCTGGTGGCCATGGCAGCGGCCGATCTACTCGCCCTGATCATCGAGGTCATTTTGATGCGGATCCGATACCATTACTTTAATTGGAGTTTCCTGTCCATCACCCCTGTGTGCAGTGTTAACGAAGTACTGAGGTTTGCAGCTACAGACTGTTCTGTCTGGTTCACCGTCACTTTCACCTTTGATCGCTTTGTCGCCATTTGTTGCCAGAAGCTGAAAACTAAATATTGCACCGGGAAAACTGCGGCTGCGGTTCTCGCAACAGCCGGCGTTCTGCTGTGTCTGAAAAACGTTCCCCGCTACTTCACAAATGAACCCTGGAGAATCATCGACAATGTCCCGTGGTTCTGTTACACGGTGGACAGTTATTACACTGACCCCGGGTGGGTGGCATTTGACTGGATCGACACGGTTTTAACTCCGTTCCTCCCTTTCGCTGTGATCCTGCTGCTCAACGCTCTGACAGTCCGGCACATTTTAGTGGCCAGTCGGGTCCGTCAGGGGCTGAGGGGTGAGAGCAAAGGGGAGAAGCGCAGTGACCCGGAGATGGAGAGCAGGAGGAGGTCTGTGGTTTTACTCTTCACCATCTCCGGCAGCTTCATCCTCCTGTGGCTGACGTTTGTTGTAGAATTCGTCTATTATCAGATCACAGGGATTGGGAATGATAAGAATGAATCCCAATATATCTTTCAGTACGTCGGGTATTTGCTGAGGAATCTCAGCTGCTGCACCAACACATTTATTTACGCGGTGACCCAGTCCAAGTTCAGGGAGCAGGTGAAGAGCGCGGTGAAATATCCGCTCACCTCAGCGCTGCGGCTCATTAATAAACCCCCGCCCTGAGCGCATCCCAGAGGGCGGCCGCAGTCTCTCCGCTCCGGGCTCCGGCTCCTCACATTCACCGCCGCATCTTCCAGCTGTCAGTCCCGGGCGGATGATCCCATCGCCGGCCCCGCTCCGGGACCCCCAGCCCCTCACATTCACCCAATCGCCCCCTTGCTCAAAGATGCAGATTAAGCAGGAAAAATAACACCACTGCCTGTCATATATATTGATCATTTTTAATGACAGTCCCTGATCATTGAAGTGTTTATTGAGCGGTAGGGTCTCTCTCTCTCTCTCTCTCTCTCTCTCTCTCTCTCTCTCTCTCTCTCTCTCTCTCTCTCTCTCTCTCTCTCTCTCTCTCTCTCCCTCCCTCCCTCCCTCCCTCCCTCCCTCTCCCTCCCTCCCCCTCCCTCCCTCTCTCTCTCTCTCTCTCTCCCTCTCTCCCCCTCTCCCCCTCTCTCCCTCCCTCCCTCCCTCCCTCCCTCCTTCCCTCCCTCCCTCTCTCCCTCTCCCTCTCCCTCTCCCTCTCCCTCTCCCTCTCCCTCTCCCTATCCCTCTCCCTCCCTCTCCCTCTCTTTCTCTTTCCCTCC
>NW_027603637.1:0-11892 GCF_053455715.1 Rhinoraja longicauda
AGTATTGTATGCAGTTTTGGGTCTCCTAACCTGAGGAAAGACTTTCTTACCTTAGAGGGAGTACAGAGAAGGTTCACGAGATTGATCCCTGGGATGGTGGGACTTTCATATGAGGAAAGACTGGATAGCCTGACCTTATACTCGCTGGAATTTAGAAGACTGAGGGGGGATCTTATAGAAACATATAAAATTCTTAAGGGGTTGGAGAGGCTAGATGCGGGAAGATTGTTCCCGATGTTGGGGGAGTCCAGAACCAGGGGTCACTGCTTAAGGATAAGGGGGAAGTCTTTTAGGACCGAGATGAGAAAACATTTCTTCACACAGAGAGTGGTGAATCTGTGGAACTCTCTGCCACAGAAGGTAGTTGAGGCCAGTTCATTGGCTATAGTTAAGAAGGAGTTAGATGTGGCCCTTGTGGCTAAAGGGATCAGGGGGTATGGAGAGAAGGCAGGTACGGGATACTGAGCTGGATGATCAGCCATGATCATATTGAATGGCGGTGCGTACAGGCTCGAAGGGCCGAATGGCCTACTCCTGCACCTATTTTCTATGTTTCTAACATGCCCCATCTACACTAGTCCCACCTGCCCACACCGCCCAACATGCCCCATCTACACTAGTCCCACCTGCCCACACCGGCCAACATGCCCCATCTACACTAGTCCCACCTTCCCACACCGGCCAACATGCCCCATCTACACTAGTCCCACCTGCCCACACAGACCAACATGCCCCATCTACACTAGTCCCACCTGCCCACACCGACCAACATGCCCCATCTACACTAGTCCCACCTGCCCGTACCGACCAACATGCCCCATCTACACTAGTCCCACCTGCCCACACCGGCCAACATGCCCCATCTACACTAGTCCCAACCGCCCACACAGACCAACATGCCCCATCTACACTAGTCCCACCCGCCCACACCGACCAACATGCCCCATCTACACTAGTCCCACCTGCCCACACCGACCAACATGCCCCATCTACACTAGTCCCACACCGACCAACATGCCCCATCTACACTAGTCCCACCTGCCCACACCGGCCAACATGCCCCATCTACACTAGTCCCACCTGCCCACACTGACCAACATGCCCCATCTACACTAGTCCCACCTGCCCACACAGACCAACATGCCCCATCTACACTAGTCCCACCTGCCCACACCGACCAACATGCCCCATCTACACTATTCCCACCTGCCCACAACGACCAACATGCCCCATCTACACTAGACCCACCTGCCCACAACGCCCAACATGCCCCATCTACACTAGTCCCACCTGCCCACACCGACCAACATGCCCCATCTACACTAGTCCCACCTGCCCACAACGACCAACATGCCCCATCTACACTAGACCCACCTGCCCACAACGCCCAACATGCCCCATCTACACTAGTCCCACCTGCCCACACCGACCAACATGCCCCATCTACACTAGTCCCACCTGCCCACATCGACCAACATGCCCCATCTACACTAGTCCCACACCGACCAACATGCCCCATCTACACTAGTCCCACCTGCCCACACCGGCCAACATGCCCCATCTACACTAGACCCACCTGCCCACAACGACCAACATGCCCCATCTACACTAGTCCCACCTGCCCACACAGACCAACATGCCCCATCTACACTAGTCCCACCTGCCCAAAACGACCAACATGCCCCATCTACACTAGTCCCACAACGACCAACATGCCCCATCTACACTAGTCCCACCTGCCCACAACGACCAACATGCCGGTTTATAAATTAAAGCTCGTAGCTTTTTGATAAATTTAAAAATTAAAGCTCGTAGCTTTTTGATAAATTTATCAATTAAAGCTCGTAGCTTTTTGATAAATTTATCAATTAAAGCTCGTAGCTTTTTGATAAATTTATAAATTAAAGCTCGTAGCTTTTTGAGTTTGTTTGTGTGTGTGTGAATCTCTCTCTCTCTCTCTCCTCTCTCTCCCCTTCCCTCTCTCTCTCCCCCTCCTCTCTCTCCACCTCTTGCTATTAAAAGATATTTTATAAATTAAAGCTCGCAGCTTTTTGGTAAATTTAAAAATTAAAGCTCGCAGCTTTTTGGTAAATTTATAAATTAAAGCTCGTAGCTTTTTGATAAATTTATAAATTAAAGCTCGTAGCTTTTTGGTAAATTTAAAAATTAAAGCTCATAGCTTTTTGATAAATTTATAAATGAAAGCTCGTAGCTTTTTGTTAAATTTAAAATGAAAGCTCGCAGCTTTTTGATAAATTTATAAATTAAAGCTCGTAGCTTTTTGATAAATTTATAAATTAAAGCTCGTAGCTTTTTGGTAAATTTAAAAATGTGTACTGCAAAAGCCAGCGCAGACAGACGAGTTGTTTGCAAAGATACCTGAGGACAGGAAATGCGGCTAGTTTTCCATCTGTGACAATGGCCGAAACTGCCTTCATGTAAAGGTTACCCCAATGTGATAATGGTTTCTATTGTGGAGCCCCCTTGGGTGCCTTGAGCACTGAAACCTGTGCAGAGAGTTTAGCTCAGATAGTTAACTTGGAACAGGTTTATTCCAAATAAAGTAAAGGCATCTGTTTGTGGAATTTGTGTGTGTGTTACCTCAGCTCCTCAATAAATAAAAAGCTGCATGCTGCTAATTGCAGTATTGGGAGCTCAGACCGGCCAAGTCTGGCATCGAACCTGTAACCTCTGCCAACTCCAGCAAGTGGGTAAGCTTCTTGTGTTTTAAATCCATTAGTGTGTTGTCTGTTTTTTTGTGTTAATTGAATTTAATGTAGTTTAGTTGAACACGGTTCAAATCAATGTAATTCAGTTTAGCTTTATTTAATTTAATGTAGTTTAGTTAAACATGATTCAAACCAATTAAATTCAGTTTAACTTTATTTAATTTAATGTAGTTTAGTTAAACACGGTTCAAATCAATTTAATTCAGTTTAGCTTTATTTAATTTAATGTAGTTTAGTTAAACACGGTTCAAATCTATTTAATTCAGTTTAGCTTTATTTAATTTAATGTAGTTTAGTTAAACACGGTTCAAATCAATTTAAGTCAATAGACAATAGACAATAGACAATAGGTGCAGGAGTAGGCCATTCAGCCCTTCGAGCCAGCACCGCCATTCAATGCGATCATGGCTGATCACTATCAATCAGTACCCCGTTCCTGCCTTCTCCCCATACCCCCTCACTCCGCTATCCTTAAGAGCTCTATCCAGCTCTCTCTTGAAAGCATCCAACGAACTGGCCTCCACTGCCTTCTGAGGCAGAGAATTCCACACCTTCACCACCCTCTGACTGAAAAAGTTCTTCCTCATCTCCGTTCTAAATGGCCTACCCCTTATTCTCAAACTGTGGCCCCTTGTTCTGGACTCCCCCAACATTGGGAACATGTTATCTGCCTCTAATGTGTCCAATCCCCTAATTATCTTATATGTTTCAATAAGATCCCCCCTCATCCTTCTAAATTCCAGTGTATACAAGCCCAATCGCTCCAGCCTTTCAACATACGACAGTCCCGCCATTCCGGGAATTAATCTAGTGAACCTACGCTGCACGCCCTCCATAGCAAGAATATCCTTCCTCAAATTTGGAGACCAAAACTGCACACAGTACTCCAGGTGCGGTCTCACCAGGGCCCGGTACAACTGTAGAAGGACCTCTTTGCTCCTATACTCAACTCCTCTTGTTACGAAGGCCAACATTCCATTGGCTTTCTTCACTGCCTGCTGAACCTGCATGCTTCCTTTCATTGACTGATGCACTAGGACACCCAGATCTCGTTGAACTCCCCCTCCTCCTAACTTGACACCATTCAGATAATAATCTGCCTTTCTATTCTTACTTCCAAAGTGAATAACCTCACACTTATCTACATTAAACTGCATCTGCCATGTATCCGCCCACTCACACAACCTGTCCAGGTCACCCTGCAGCCTTATTGCATCTTCCTCACAATTTACACTACCCCCCAACTTAGTATCATCTGCAAATTTGCTAATGGTACTTTTAATCCCTTCGTCTAAGTCATTAATGTATATCGTAAATAGCTGGGGTCCCAGCACCGAACCTTGCGGTACCCCACTGGTCACTGCCTGCCATTCCGAAAGGGACCCATTTATCCCCACTCTTTGCTTTCTGTCTGTTAACCAATTTTCTATCCATGTCAGTACCCTACCCCCAATACCATGTGCCCTAATTTTGCCCACTAATCTCCTATGTGGGACCTTGTCGAAGGCTTTCTGAAAGTCGAGGTACACCACATCCACTGACTCTCCCTTGTCAATTTTCCTAGTTACATCCTCAAAAAATTCCAGTAGATTTGTCAAGCATGATTTCCCCTTCGTAAATCCATGCTGACTCGGAACGATCCCGTTACTGCTATCCAAATGCTCAGCAATTTCGTCTTTTATAATTGACTCCAGCATCTTCCCCACCACTGATGTCAGACTAACTGGTCTATAATTACCCGTTTTCTCTCTCCCTCCTTTCTTAAAAAGTGGGATAACATTTGCTATTCTCCAATCCACAGGAACTGATCCTGAATCTATAGAACATTGAAAAATGATCTCCAATGCTTCCACTATTTCTAGAGCCACCTCCTTAAGTACTCTGGGATGCAGACCATCAGGCCCTGGGGATTTATCAGCCTTCAGTCCCATCAGTCTACCCAAAACCATTTCCTGCCTAATGTGGATTTCCTTCAGTTCCTCCATCACCCTAGGTTCTCCAGCCCCTAGAACATTTGGGAGATTGTGTGTATCTTCCTCAGTGAAGACAGTTTAACTTTATTTGATTTAATGTAGTTTAGTTAAACGTGATAGTTCCCTTTAGGGAGAGGAGTGGGAGAGAGAGAGAGGGAGGGAGGGAGAGAGAGGGAGAAGAGGGAGGGAGAAGAGGGAGGGAGAAGAGGGAGGGAGAGAGAGAGGAGGGGGAGAGAGAGCTTTATTTAATTTAATGTAGTATAGTTCACTAATAGTTCTCTTTAGGGAGAGAGAGAGAGGGGGAGAGAGGAGGGAGAGAGAGAGAGAGAGAGAGAGAGAGAGAGAGAGAGAGAGAGAGAGAGAGAGAGAGAGAGAGAGAGAGAGAGAGAGCACAAACAATCTCAAAAAGCTGCGAGCTTTAATTTATAAATAGTTTTAAACAGTTCACTTTAGTTCTCTGCAGAGTAGTTTAATTCACTAAACCTCATGATAATCAGATTGAATGATTGATTCTCTCTCATACACACTCTCTCTCTCTCTCTCTCTCTCTCTCTCTCTCTCTCTCTCTCTCTCTCTCTCTCTTCTCACCCCTCCCAAACTGTTAATATTAAAATGGGGA
This sequence comes from Rhinoraja longicauda, assembly GCF_053455715.1. Lineage (NCBI taxonomy): Eukaryota > Metazoa > Chordata > Chondrichthyes > Rajiformes > Arhynchobatidae > Rhinoraja > Rhinoraja longicauda. Next base: position 5,322 of record NW_027603637.1, read on the forward strand.
ATCCCTGCATTTGTTAGAGAGAGAGGAAGAGAGAGAGACTTCAAATAAGGGATTTTGTGTAAATCTGGAAATGAATATCTGCATTGAATGTGTAACCTCTGGAAATGTCGGATGGAGTTGTTGATAAGAGAATGTTTAAAAAAATATTTATTACTTTAAAAAAGTATTTTTTGATATTTAAAAAAAAATTTGCCTGTTTTATTGCTGATGTGATAAAGAATAAACAAGTGTTGTGTGTTATCAAAAATGTTTATTCATGTAGGATTTCTAACTTTAACTAATACAATCTGCATTTTGGAATATGTGGCAGCTTAATTAAATATATTGAGTCAGAGATTTGTCAGTATTGCTCAGCCCTTGTCTGCAGAACCACGGGCTTTTCGTTTGATTGACACCTGCCAGTCTGTGCTCAGGGTGATCAACAGGATGGACAATGGTCCAGGAGTTCCCCAAGTTCCTTCAAATTGATACCTTGCAGAATGATTTTGCAAACTGACTCTGAGTGCATCGATCCTATTGGGTTTTGCAGCACAGTGCATTGAGCTGTCCTTTGTATTATTGGTTCAGGGAGATGCCTGTTATGTCTGTTTGGTCCCTCAGGTTGGAGGGGGCAGATAAAAGAGATGGTGATCACAAGCTTGGTGGTAGATCCTCATGGGAAATATTTATTGATGTAGGTGTAGCGACCATAGAGAATGGTCCAGGTCGTCGAACCCTCGGATTGGCCAGCGAGGTCACGTGGGAACGCGACCATGAGGATTGGTCCAGCAAACGACATCGCTGATTGGCCAGCGATGTCAGGTGCGCGTTTGGCGCCCGATTTAGCCAGTTCGGCGAAGTCTTCAAGGAAGACAGTAAGTTTATATTGGTTGTCCTGTAACTTGTTGTTTTGATTCTGTATTCGTGTATTGCGGCTGCAATAAACTTCGTCTACAACTAGCAAGTTTCGGACTCGCCATATTGGTGACCCCGAACGTGATCTGGACGATCACCAACTGAGCAGGAACCCGACGCCTCGTTGACGATGACCGAGCAGGGCACACCGGAGTCAGGCGCGGCAGGCGTTCATCTTCCGTTATTTTGGACGTACGCACCGCAAGCTTGGTTTATCCACGCCGAGGCTCAATTCCACATAAAGAAGGTGTCGGACGATTCCACGAAGTACTTCTACCTCGTCAGCGCCCTATCGCCGGACACAACCAAGCGCATGATGCGGTTTATCATAACTTCACCTGCGGAAGACAAATACGAAACCATGAAGAAGGCATTACTGCGAACCTTCGGGTTAAATAAGCATGGTGGTGCGGCAAAACATCTGCACCTACCGGAGCTTGGAGACCAACTGCCTTCCGTCTGCATGGCTGAAATGATGGTGCTAGCCGGTGAGCATACGGATTGCCCGATGTTTGAACAGGCATTCCGCGAGAAACTTCCCCAGGATGTCCGACTGCTGCTTACGGATTGTTCTTTTAAGGACCCCGAAGCATATGCAGCGAAAGCGGACGCGCTCATAGCGGGAAAAAACAAGGCCAGTGAGTCCATCAACAAAGTCTCGACATCGGTGACCACGCCACAGCGACGGAAAGATGGCGCCACATCTCCCGCCAATTCCCCGAAAGCCCGCCAAAAAGATCCGCACAAGCGCGGCTGGTGCTATTATCACCTACGATGGGGTAACGAATCCCGCAACTGTCGTTTGCCTTGTACCTTCGCGGGAAATGCCTCGGCCGGTCGTACATAGGGGCAGTTACGATTGGCCAGAACCGGCGCCTCTATGTCCATGATCGATTCACGGACACAGACTTTTTGGTAGACACCGGAGCCATCGTCAGCATAGTGCCGCCGACCGACCTCGAAACCAGATCGGGTAAGACAGGTCCCACCCTCATCGCGGTTAACGGCAGCCCAATTCGCACTTTCGGCACACGGAAGATGTCCCTTGCTTTAGGCCTCCGCACGTACGAATGGCCATTCATCATAGCCGACGTCAAACAAGCGATCCTGGGCGCAGATTTTCTCTGGGCTTTTTCACTGGTTCCTGATGTCCGCGGTAACGACCTCCGACCCGCTGCTGAAGACGAGCACGTCGCTCCGGCAATCGCCTCCTCGCCCAGCCCTACTGTCCAGGCCGTCGTCGCGGCCCCCGACTCGTATGCTGCGATTCTGGCAGAGTTCCCAGAGCTGCTCGTCCAACGTTTTGACGCACCTTCAGCTAAGCACGGTGTAGTCCATCACATCCGCACTGAAGGCCCTCCCGTTTTCGCTCGGGCCAGGAGACTACCGCCAGACAAACTGGTGGTGGCACGGGCGGAGTTCAGGAAGATGGAGGAAATGGGAATTGTTCGTCAGTCTGACAGCCCGTGGGCCTCGCCGTTACACATGGTCTCCAAGGCATCTGGGGGGTGGAGGCCATGTGGCGATTATCGGCGTCTCAATGCTGTCACCACGGCTGATCGCTACCCCATACCGACCCTACAGGACTTTTCATCTGGACTGGAAGGAGCGGTGGTGTTTTCCAAAATCGATTTGGTGCGAGGATACCATCAGATTCCGGTGCGACCGGAGGACATACAAAAAACTGCAACTATTACTCCGTTCGGGTTGTTTGAATGGTTGCGTATGCCTTTCGGTTTAAAGAACGCGGCACAGGCTTTCCAGCGACTGATGGACCGCGTGGGCAGGGGTTTACCTTTTGTGTTTATTTATTTAGACGACATCCTGGTAGCCAGCCCCTCAGTGCAAGAACACCAGGCCCATTTGCGGACCGTGTTCCAGCGGCTCCAAGACCACGGGCTCATTATTCAACCCTCCAAATGTCAATTCGGACTGCCTGCCCTCGATTTTCTAGGTCACAGAATTACCTCGGCCGGCGCTGTCCCTTTGCCAGAGAAGGTGGAGGCTATCCGGGCTTTCCCCAGGCCTACCACAGTAAAAGGGCTGCAGGAGTTCGTAGGCATGGTTAATTTCTACCATAGATTCGTTCCGGCGGCGGCGCGAGTCCTGCGCCCACTTTTCCAATGCCTTGCAGGTAATCCGGTAGAGTTGTTGTGGTCCCCGGCCGCAGAGTCGGCTTTTACGGCAGCTAAGGCAGCCTTGGCAGACGCCACCATGCTGGTCCATCCGAGCCCCTCCGCCCCCACGGCCCTGACGGTTGACGCCTCTGACGTGGCGGTGGGTGGAGTTCTGGAGCAGCAGGTTGGTGGCCGTTGGCAGCCTTTAGCGTTTTTCAGCCGGCAACTAAATTCGGCCGAGCTGAAATATAGCGCATTTGACCGAGAGCTTCTAGCTCTCCATTTAGCTGTCCGTCATTTCAGGTATTTCCTCGAGGGCCGCCCATTTGTGGCATTTACGGACCACAAGCCATTAACATTTGCTTTTTTGAAATTGTCTGACCCATGGTCGGCCCGCCAGCAGCGGCACCTGACTGCTATCTCAGAATTTACCACAGATGTCCGTCATATCGCGGGTAAGCTGAATGCCGTTGCTGACGCCCTGTCTAGACCTGCTTTTCCCCCTATTTCGGCGGTGGACTGCGAAGTGGATCCCCAGGAGCTCGCGGAGGCACAGCTCCTGGCGGATACCGTTTCGACGTACCAGTCCACCACTTCGGGATTGAAGTTGGCCCAGGTAGCTTGTGGGTCGGAGGGCACGAAAGTCTGGTGCGATGTTTCTCTTCCTCGCCCCAGGCCGGTAGTACCGCCCTCCCTTCAGCGCCGGGTTTTCGATGCCATTCATGGGCTGGCACACCCGTCCATCCGCTCCACCTCTGCCTTGGTGGCAGCGAGGTTTGTCTGGCATGGCCTGCGGAAACAGGTAGCGGGATGGGCACGTTCCTGCGTGCCCTGTCAGACCGCTAAGGTCCAGCGCCACGTCCAGCCCCCCGTACAGGATTTCGAAGTCCCGGCTTTTCGTTTTTTCCACATCCACGTGGATTTGGTCGGGCCTTTGCCTTCCTCCCGGGGCTACACCCACCTCCTCACGGTGGTGGATCGGTTCACCCGGTGGCCAGAGGCTTTCCCATTGTGTGATATCTCGTCAGCGTCTTGTGCTAGGACTTTGGCCCTTCACTGGGTAGCTCGTTTCGGGGTCCCGGCAGTTATTACAACTGACAGAGGACCACAGTTCACTTCGTCCCTCTGGGCCGCGCTGGCGGAACTGTACGGGTCCAAATTGCAACCCACAACTGCATATCACCCCCAGGCAAATGGACTCGTAGAAAGGTTCCACCGCCAACTTAAGGCGTCCCTCAGTGCAAGGCTTGAAGGCCCAGACTGGGTAGACCAACTCCCTTGGGTTCTGTTGGGCATCCGGACGGCTCCTAAGCCAGATCTCGGTGCGTCGTCCGCAGAGCTGGTATATGGCTCGACCCTTCGAGTACCTGGAGATCTGTTTCCGGACACTTCAGCCCTGCTCCCTACAGTCCCATCAGCGTTAGCAGCTCTCCGGGAACGGGTGGGCTCCCTGGCTCCAGTGCCGACTTCACGTCATGGGTGTCCCATGGTACATGAACCGTCTTCCCTGAAGGACTGTGAGTTTGTTTTTTTGCGTAAAGATGCCCATCGCGCCCCGTTGCAGAGGGTCTATCAAGGGCCGTTTCGGGTTTTACGTAAGGGAACGGCTACTTTCACCTTAGACATGGGCGGCAAGAGTGAACTCGTCTCGGTGTCCCGGCTCAAACCTGCCCATTTGGACCCAGATCAACCAGTCCTGGTCGGTCAAACCCCTAGAAGAGGCCGACCTCCGTTAGTTCCGCCCAGTCCACAAACCCCCATTCCGACAGTTCCTCCGGGACCTCCAGTTTCGGCAGTTCCCCTAGGACCCCCCGTTTCGGCAGTTCCTCCAGGACCCCCCGTTCCGGTAGTTCCTCCAGAACCTCCCGTTCCGGCTGTTCCACCAAGTCCGGAACCTCCGGCTCCTGTGGTTCAGGCTGTCCCTCTCCGTACTCGTTATGGTCGCGAAATCCGGCTCCCTGTTAGGTTCCGCACCTCGGGTTCTGGGGGGGGGGGGTCATGTAGCGACCATAGAGAATGGTCCAGGTCGTCGAACCCTCGGATTGGCCAGCGAGGTCACGTGGGAACGCGACCATGAGGATTGGTCCAGCAAACGACATCGCTGATTGGCCAGCGATGTCAGGTGCGCGTTTGGCGCCCGATTTAGCCAGTTCGGCGAAGTCTTCAAGGAAGACAGTAAGTTTATATTGGTTGTCCTGTAACTTGTTGTTTTGATTCTGTATTCGTGTATTGCGGCTGCAATAAACTTCGTCTACAACTAGCAAGTTTCGGACTCGCCATATAGGATTCATAACTTGAACTAATACAATCTGCATTTTGGAATATGCAGCAGCTTAAATAAATATTTATTAATGTAGGATTCATAACTTTAACTAATACAATCTGCATTTTGAAATGTGGGATGGAGTTGTTGAAAAGAAAAAGTTAAAAAAAATATTTAATATTCTGAAAAAGTATTTTTTAATATTTTTTTTTAAACTTGCTGATGGGATAAAGAATTAAAAAGTGTTTTGTTTTCTCAAAAACATTTTATCCAAAATATTTATATATGTAGGATTCATACATGCTTACTGAAATGGCGGGGTTGCTTACTGAAATGGCGGAGGCAGAGGACGGAGAGGCGGGGTTTGCTTACTAAAATGGCGGAGGCAGAGCGCACAGCGGCGGGGTTTGCTTACTAAAATGGCGGAGGCAGAGGACGGAGCGGCGGGGTTTGCTTACTAAAATGGCGGGGTTTCCTTTCTGAAATGGCGGGGTTGCTTACTAAAATAGCGGGGGCAGATTCATAACTTTATCTAATACAATCTGCATTTGGGAATATGCAGCAACTTAAATAAATATTTATTTATGTAGGATTCATAACTTTATCTAATACAATCTGCATTTGGGAATATGCAGCAACTTAAAATAAATATTTATTTATGTAGGATTCATAACTTTATCTAATACAATCTGCAGACCGTTTGATTGACACCTGCCAGTCTGGGCTCAGGATGATCTGCAGGATGGACAATGGTCCAGGAGTTCCCCATCAATTCCTTCAAATTGATACCTTGCAGAATGATTTTGCAAACTGACCCTGAGTGCATCATTCCTATTGGGTTTTTGCAGGGCATATGGTATCAATGTTTGTCCTTGCTTGCTAGCTGCCTTCCAGAGCTTTCCATACAACACAGAGCACTGAGCTGTCGGTGGTATTATTGGGTCAGGGAGATACCTGTTATGTATGTTTGTATGTATGTATGTATGTGTGGGGTTAATCAATATCTGTTATTGGGTAAGTGTAAGACAACCCTGTGTGTTTCGTCCCTCAGGTTGGAGGGGCAGATAAAAGAGACGGTGATCACAAGCTTGGGGCACGGTCCTCATGGGAACTACTGGAGTGTCGATGTCCACTAGACTGGGGGTTAAGCTGAGAAAGGCGCAGCTATCACAGCCATAGGAAGAGGTAAGAGAGAGAGAGAGATTGGCCGAATCTCTCTCACTCACTCACATATACACACACACACACACACTCAAAAGTGCCTTTTTATGTAGGCTTCCTAACTACAATCTGCATT
>NW_027603638.1:0-11888 GCF_053455715.1 Rhinoraja longicauda
TTTTTAAAGTTGTGCGAGTCACTTAACATACACAGATCAGCATGGGGCCCCTATTCCCTCCCTCCCCCCCCCCTTCCCCCTCAACCCCTTCCTCCCCACTCCTTCCCACCTCCACCCCCCCTCCCTCCCCCCCTTCCCCCCTCCCCTCCCCCCTCCCTCCCCCTCCACACCTCCCTCCCTCCCCCTTCCCTCCCTCCCCTCCTCCTGGTTACAATGGAAACCCTACGAGGACGGGCCCAACGGGGAAAGAGGGGTACTGGGAAAAGGGGAGGTCCCCCTCGCTCCCCTTCCCCCTCCCCTCCCCCCCTACCCCTCTCCCTCCCCCCTCCCCCCCTCCCTCCCCCTCTCCCTCCCCCCTCCCCCCCCTTCCCCCCTCCCCTCCCCCCTCCCTCCCCCTCCCCTCCCTCCACACCTCCCTCCTCCCTCCCTCCCCCTTCCCTCCCTCCCCTCCTCCCGGTTACAATGGAAACCCTACGAGGACGGGCCCAACGGGGAAAGAGGGGTACTGGGAAAAGGGGAGGTCCCCCTCACTCCCCCCTTCCCCATCCCATCCCCCCTCCCTCCCCTCTCCCGCCCCCTTCCCCCCCTCCCCTTCCCCCCTCCCTCCCCTCCTCCCTCCACACCTCCCTCCTCCCTCCCTCCCCTTCCCTCCCTCCCATCCTCCCAATGCTTGTGTGAGATGGTTGCAACATTGTTTCGAAAAGCAGCTGACAGAAGCACTAAGTAGCCGCGAATGTTTCAAAACCAGCACTTAACCGCGAATGTTTTTTAAAAAAGCACTTAACCGCGAATGTTTCAAAACAAGCAATTAAAAAGCTCTTTTTTTTTTTAAAGTATTTTTTTTTATTCCAAGAGAATGGGGGGGGTCTGAGAATGGGGACTGGGGAGGGGGACAACAGGGGTCGTTGCGGTGGGGGCTTGGTGGTGGGGAAAGAGGGGTACTGGGAAAAGGGGAGGTCCCACTTCCCCCCTCAACCTCTTCCTCCCCCCTCCTTCCCACCTCCATCCCCACTCTCTCCCCCCTCAATCCCAACCTCCATCACCACTCAGCCCCTAACTCACCCGTCCCTCCTTCCCTCCATCCGACCCTCCCCCACTCCCTCCACCCTTCCACCCCTCTCCCCCTCCCCCCTCCTTCCACCCTCCCTCCCCCCCCTCCCGGTTACAATGGAAACCCTACGGGGACGGGCCCAACGGGGAAAGAGGGGTACTGGGAAAAGGGGAGGTCCCCCTCCCTCCCCCCTTCCCTCCCCCTCCCCTCTCCCTCCCCCTCCCTCCCCCTCCCTCCCCCTCCCCCCTACCCCCTCCCTCCCCTCCCCCCTCGCTCCCCTCCCCTCCTCCCTCCACACCTCCCTCCTCCCTCCCTCCCCCTTCCCGCCCTCTCCTCCTCCCGGTTACAATGGAAACCCTACGAGGACGGGCCCAACGGGGAAAGAGGGGTACTGGGAAAAGGGGAGGTCCCCCTCCCTCCCTCCCCCCTACCCACCTCCCTCCCCTCTCCCTCCCCCCCTACCCTCCTCCCTTCCCCCCTCCCCCCTCCCATCCCCCCCTCTCCCCCCTCCCTCCCCCCTACCCCCCTCCCTCCCCTCTCCCTCCCCCCTCCCCTCCCCCCCTCCCTCCCCTCCTCCCTCCCCCTTCCCTCCCCCAACCCTCCCCCTTTCCTCCCATCCCGGTTACAATGGAAACCCTACGAGGACGGGCCCAACGGGCCCACTCGGTCTAGTATACTACTAAAACTCTGCGGTCCAACATTCCGTATGTATATACGGAAGATTCCGTATGTATATACGGAAGATTCCGAAGATTTCTGTCCATAACTTACAAACCCTACTCCTCCTAGACGGTACACCAAAGCGCTACGATTTTTGTACCGCCATATTCACCATTAACATGGGCAACTATTGTAAGTACTTTCGTTCAAATTGAAGCTACCTTTTTAAAGCTAGAGAGATATTAAAGTTAAAATTTCTCATTTCTAACACTTTTCTTGAAGGGGCTTCAGCGCGTGATGTCACAATGGCACCCGTGCACCAATGAGAGATCAGCTCGCGATGGACAAGCAGCTGCTATTGGGTGTTTACTACTTTAAATTTACATGATTTTTTTTCTGACCTTTTTTTTCAAGGTCTTCAGCTTGTGACGTCACAATGCTTGTGTGAGATGTTGCAACAATGTTGCGAAAAGCAACTGCCAGTTTTTTAAAGTTGTGCGAGTCACTTAACATACACAGATCAGCATGGGGCCCCTATTCCCTCCCTCCCCCCCTTCCCCCCTCAACCCCTTCCTCCCCACTCCTTCCCACCTCCACCCCCCCTCCCTCCCCCCCTTCCCCCCTCCCCTCCCTCCCCCTCCCCCTCCACCCTCCACACCTCCCTCCCTCCCCCTTCCCTCCCTCCCCTCCTCCCGGTTACAATGGAAACCCTACGAGGATGGGCCCAACAGAGAAAGAGGGGTACTGGGAAAAGGGGAGGTCCCCCTCCCTCCCCTTCCCCTCCCCTCCCCCCCTACCCCTCTCCCTCCCCCCTTCCCCTCCCCTACCCCTCTCCCTCCCCCCTTCCCCTCCCCTCCCCCCCTACCCCTCTCCCTCCCCCCTCACCCCCCTTCCCCCCTCCCTCCCCCCTCCCTCCCCCTCTCCCTCCCCCTCACCCCCTTCCCCCTCCCCTCCCCCTCCCTCCCCCTCCCCTCCCTCCACACCTCCCTCCTCCCTCCCTCCCCCTTCCCTCCCTCCCCTCCTCCCGGTTACAATGGAAACCCTACGAGGACGGGCCCAACGGGGAAAGAGGGGTACTGGGAAAAGTGGAGGTCCCCCTCCCTCCCCCCTTCCCCATCCCATCCCCCCTCCGTCCCCTCTCCCGCCCCCTTCCCCCCCTCCCCTTCCCCCCTCCCTCCCCTCCTCCCTCCACACCTCCCTCCTCCCTCCCTCCCCTTCCCTCCCATCCTCCCAATGCTTGTGTGAGATGGTTGCAACATTGTTTCGAAAAGCAACTGACAGAAGCACTAAGTAGCCGCGAATGTTTCAAAACCAGCACTTAACCGCGAATGTTTTTTTAAAGAGCACTTAACCGCGAATGTTTCAAAACAAGCAATTAAAAAGCACTTATTTTTTTTAAAGTATTTTTTTTTATTCCAAGAGAATGGGGGGGGGTCTGAGAATGGGGACTGGGGAGGGGGACAACAGGGGTCGTTGCGGTGGGGGCTTGGTGGTGGGAGAAAGAGGGGTACTGGGAAAAGGGGAGGTCCCACTTCCCCCTCAACCTCTTCCTCCCCCCTCCTTCCCACCTCCATCCCCACTCTCTCCCCCCTCAATCCCAACCTCCATCACCACTCAGCCCCTAACTCCCCCCTCCCTCCTTCCCTCCATCCCACCCTCCCCCAATCCCTCCCTCCACCCTTCCATCCCTCTCCCCCTCCCCCCTCCTTCCACCCTCCCTCCCCCCCTCCCGGTTACAATGGAAACCCTACGGGGACGGGCCCAACGGGGAAAGAGGGGTACAGGGAAAAGAGGAGATCCCCCTCCCTCCCCTCCCCCCTACCCTCTTCCCCCCTCCCCTTCCCCCCTCCCCTCCCCCCCTCCCTCCCCCTCCCCTCCTCCCTCCACACCTCCCTCCTCCCTCCCTCCCCCCCTCCCGGTTACAATGGAAACCCTATGAGGACGGGCCCAACGGGGAAAGAGGGGTACTGGGAAAAGGGGAGATCCCCCTCCCTCCCCTCCCCCTACCCCCTTCCCCCCTCCCCTTCCCCCCTCCCCCCCTCCCTCCCCCTCCCCTCCTCCCTCCACACCTCCCTCCTCCCTCCCTCCCCCCCTCCCGGTTACAATGGAAACCCTATGAGGACGGGCCCAACGGGGAAAGAGGGGTACTGGGAAAAGGGGAGGTCCCCCTTCCCCCCTCAACCCCTTCATCCCCCCTCCTTCCCACCTCCATCCCCACTCCCTCCCCCCCTCCTCCCCCTCCCTCCCCAACTCCCTCCCCCCTCCCCCCTAACTCCCCCCTCCCTCCTTCCCTCCATCCCTCCCTCCCCAATCCCTCCCCCCCCTCCCTCCACCCTTCCATCCCTCTCCCCCCTCCTTGAAACCCTACGAGGACGGGCCCAACTGGGAAAGAGGAGTACTGGGAAAAGGGGAGGTCCCCCTCCCTCCCTCCCCCCTACCCACCTCCCTCCCCTCTCCCTCCCCCTTCCCTCCTCCCTTCCCTCCCCTCCCCCCTCCCATCCCCCCCTCTCCCCCTTCCCTCCCCCAACCCTCCCCCTTTCCTCCCCTCCCGGTTACAATGGAAACCCTACGAGGACGGGCCCAACGGGCCCACTCGGTCTAGTCTATTATATTACTAAAACTCTCATCTTGTTTGCATGTGTGTATATTTCATGTTTTTGTACCGGAAATACAGCCAAAACGGTGTAGGATAGCGCCATAATGTTAGGCCCACCTTGCACTCCATTGTCCTGGGCTTCAAATAAATGTTATATTAATTTGTTTTCACTTTTTATTCTTTCAAAATCACTTTTTAAAGTTTGAAAAAATCACTTTTCCATCTCCCTTTGGCCGTCACCCGCGTATGACGATGGGAACCTAACGGGCCCGCCTGTTCAACGTCACAATGGGAACCCAACGCGTCCGCGCCTGCTCAGTTGGTTCCCGTTCATCTAATAGGTGTCGCCCGAGTGGGGGAGTTGAATTTAAAGTACCAGGTACTCCCAAGGTTACAAAGGTTCTACTTGCGATAGTTGGCCTTTGTGATGGTGCAAACGGCAGCGACCCTTAGCAAGCCGCCGCTCGCTTCTGGACACGTGATCACACGTTTTCAATGCATTTCAACTTGCAATACATTCGGTTTCCGATGGGTTTCTCAGAACGGAACCCCATTGGAAGCTGAGGAGCCCCTGTACTTACGCAGAACACAACGGGTCCGAACGGGATGAGGTGGATGAGTGGGGAGGGGGGGTGGGAGGGGTGGAGGAGGGGCGAGGGGAGGGGAATGGGAGGGGTGCAGTGGGGGGGAGAGGAGGGGAGAATGAGTGGGGGAGGGGAGAGTGCTAGACCAATGAAGGAGAGGTTTTGGGAAGTTTTAAGGGGGGTTCAGGGAAGGATGGAGTGGGTGAAGGAGAGATAAGGGGGGTTGAGGTAGGATGGAGTGTGTGAATGGGTCAGTGGGGGGGTGGGAGTGCGGGAGGGGAGAGTGCTAGACTAATGCAGGAGAGGCTTTGGGTCCACGGCTCGCTCTGGCTGCAGCGCTGGTGGCATGGGGCTAAAGTGAGTGACACACTCTCCCTCGAGAGAAGCTGGCAGGAGAGATTTTCCACCTCAGTATAGTAGACTCTAAAATCTTACCAATCACCGAAGTTAGGCTAACCAGCCTATAGTTTCTATTCTACTGCTACGCTTTCTGGAGGCATTAGGGTTACTCCAGCACTGTGTCTACCTTTACCTGCAAGTAGCTACTTCATGTCTATGATTTTATGTTTAACTAGTCCTGTCTAAATATTTCATTACAGAACTTACATAAATCTAGTACAGGAATAGTGCAGTGTTTGCAATTAGCCTTCCCTCAACTCAGACTATCCTTATATGTAGTGGCTGTGGTAAAACTGTTCAGAGAAATGGCAGATGGTCTGTTGGAGACGGTAGTTCGGGTTGGGTCCGAATTGGGAGGTCTGAAAACGGAGCTGAGTTGGAGACGGTAGTCCGGGTTGGGTGTTGGAGACGGTAGTCCAGGTTGGGTGTTGGAGATTGTAGTCCGGGTTGGGTGTTGGAGACGTTAGTCCGGGTTGGCACTCGCATGGGCCATAGCTACGCCTGCCTCTTTGTCGGGTACGTCGAACAATCCCTGTTCCAGACGTACACTGGCCCCATCCCCAAACTCTACCTCCACTACATCGACGACTGCATTGGGGCTACCTCTTGCACCCATGCAGAACTCACTGACTTCATACACTTCACCTCCAATTTCCATCCTGCCCTTAAATATACCTGGACTATCTCTGACATCTCTCTCCCGTTTCTGGACCTCACCATCTCCATCACAGGAGACAGACTAGTGACGGACATTTACTATAAACCCACTGACTCGCACAGCTATCTGGACTACACTTCTTCCCACCCGGTCCCCTGCAAAAAGTCTATCCCCAACTCCCAATTCCTCCGTCTACGCCGTGGTGGGACCACTACGGTGGTGGGACTCATCACCGGGGGGGACGAGTACGCCTACCGGGATGAGGCGGAGCAGCTGACAGTGTGGTGTGGAGAAAATAACCTGCTCCTCAACACCTTAAAGACAAAGGAAATAATAATAGACTTCAGAAAGAATAAAACGGACATGGTACCATTAACTATCAGAGGGGACTGTGTGGAGAGGGTGGCGGATTTCCGCTTCCTGGGAATCCATATTGAGGAGGACCTGACGTGGAGCGTGAACACCTCTGCGCTGCTGAAAAAGGTCCAGCAGAGACTGCACTTCCTGAGGGTGCTCAGGAAGAATAACATCACTCAGAGACTGCTGTTGTCCTTTTATCGGTGCTACATTGAGAGCATCCTAACATACTGTGTATGCGTATGGTACACCAGCTGCACAGCGGCTCAGAGGAAAGCGCTCCAGAGGGCCATTGACAACGCCCAGAGGATTGTCGGCTGCCCTCTACTTACCTTGGAGGACTTACACAGTTCCCGCTGCATCAAAAAATCCCAGAGTATTATAAAGGACATTTCCCACCCCGGACACTCCCTGTTTGAACTGTTACCGTCAGGCAGACGGTACAGATCTACAAGGACAAGGACAAACAGACTTAAAAATAGTTTTTACCCCACTGCTATAAAGGCACTAAATGTAGCCGCCAAGGAACGCAGGGGCGATACATAATAAGAGACTGTGAAATCGACAGAAGGATGTAGGGTTGGGTGTTTATGCGTGCTATTTTCATGATATTTATTTTAGTTGTTTATCTTTTTTTAAATATTTTACCTTGTATGTATCGTTAGCTTTTAGAAATGTTTGAATGGTGCACTGACTGGCTGACATTTTACAATTTCGTTGTACATGGCTCATGTTACAATGACAATAAAGGAACTATTCTACTATCTGCGCCCGGGATGAGGTGTTTCACACTAGGGCTTCCGTGATGTCCTCGTTCTTCAGAAAACGGGGCTTCCCCTCCTCCATTATAGATGAGGCTCTCACTAGGATCTCTTCTACATCCCGCAGCTCCGCTCTTGCTCCCCCTCCCCCCACTCGCAACAAGGACAGAATCCCCCTCGTTCTCACCTTCCACCCCACCAGCCAGCGGATCCAACATATCATCCACCAACATTTCCGTCACCTACAACGGGACCCCACCACTGGCCATATCTTCCCATCCCCTCCCTTCTCTGCGTTCCGCAGAGACCGTTCCCTCCGTAACTCCCTGGTCCACTCGTCCCTTCCTACCCAAACCACCCCATCCCCGGGCACTTTCCCCTGCAACCGCACGAGATGCAACACCTGTCCCTTTACCTCCCCCTCAACTCCATCCAAGGACCCAAACAGTCTTTCCAGGTGAGACAAAGGATCACCTGCACCTCCTCCAACCTCATCTATTGCATCCGCTGCTCTGGATGCCAACTTATTTACATTGGCGAAATCAACCGCAGGCTCGCCGATCGCTTCGCTGAACACCTGCGTTCGGTCCGCATTAACAAAACTGATCTCCCGGTGGCCGAGCACTATAACTCCCCCTCCCATTCCCAGTCTGACCTTTCTGTCATGGGCCTCCTCCAGTGCCATAGTGAGGCCCACCGGAAATTGGAGGAACAGCACCTCATATTTCACCTGGGCAGTTTGCAGCCCGGTGGTATGAACGTCGACTTCTCCAACTTTAGATAGCTCCTCTGTCCCTCCCTTCCCCTCCTCCTTCCCAGATCTCCCTCTATCTTCCTGTCTCCACCTATATCCTTCCTTTGTCCCACCCCCGACATCAGTCTGAAGAAGGGTCTCGACCCGAAACGTCACCCATTCCTTCTCTCCCGAGATGCTGCCCGACCTGCTGATTTACTCCAGCATTTTGTGAATAAATCTATCCTTATATGTTCCCACAACTACTTAGAAACTTACTGAGATACGGCCACTAATGCCAAAGTGCTCACCAACGGACCCTTCACCCATTTATCTGACCGTTCCATCGGACTGCGCCCAGCATGGCCCATCCATAGGTGGACTAGTTGGAGGAACAGCACCTCATATTTCGCCTGGGCAGCTTGCAGCCCAGTGGTATGAACATTGACTTTTCCAAATTTAGATAGTTCCTCTGTCCCTCTCTTCCCCTTCCCAGATCTCCCTCTATCTTCCTGTCTCCACCTATATCCTTCCTTTGTCCCGCCCCCCTGACATCAGTCTGAAGAAGGGTCTCGACCCGAAACGTCGCCCATTCCTTCTCTCCTGAGATGCTGCCCGACCTGCTGAGTTACTCCAGCATTTTGTGAATAAATAACTTCGATTTGTACCAGCATCTGCAGTTATTTTCTTATATACCCACATGCTGTTCATCTGCTTTACTGGTCAGAATCTTCACAACAAAATAGATGCAATTTGACCTTCTCATCTGACCATGTACAACACCATTCCCATGTGTGTTCTACCTAGTGTTTCTACATTTGACTGAAACTTACCCCCAATCGCACATCTAGTCTAAGTCCCATTTCCCCCGACCAAATTAGTTTCAAACCTTCTCAACAACAGGAGTAAAACTGCCAGCGAGGATATTGGACCTTGCCCCATTCAGGTGCAAACTGACCTGCTAGTAGAGGCTGCACCCACTCCACAAATGTCCATGTCCCAGCATCCAAAGCCCTCCCTCCTACACCACCCCTTTAGCCACACATTCATCTGGCCTATCTTTGTATTCCTATATTCAGGAGCATGTGACACCAGAAGCAATACAGAGATTACAATCTTTAAGGTTCTCAGTGTGACCTCTGCCCAGATTGTGCCTTGTTTTACTGAGAGCTTGACTAATCTTCTGGAATTTCTTGAGGATGTGACAAGTAAAATGAATGAAGGGGAGCCAGTGGATGTAGTGTATCTAGACTTTCAGAAAGCCTTTGATAAGGTTCCGCACGGGAGATTGGTGACTAAAATTAGAGCACATGGTATTGGGAGTAGGATGTTGACATGGATAGAAAATTGGTTGGCAGACAGGAAGCAAAGAGTAGGAGTAAACGGGTCCTTTTCACAATGGCAGGCAGTGGCGAGTGGAGTGCCGCAAGGCTCGGTGTTGGGGCCGCAACTGTTTACCATATATATTAGTGATCTGGAAGAGGGAATTAGAAGCAACACTAGCAAGTTTGCGGATGACACAAAGCTGGGTGGCAGTGTAAACTGTGAAGAGGATGTTAGGAGGTTGCAGGGTGACCTGGACAGGGTGAGTGAGTGGGCAGATGCGTGGCAGATGCAGTATAATATAGATAAATGTGAGGTTATCCACTTTGGCGGCAAAAACAAGGAGGCAGATTATTATCTCAATGGAGTTAGGTTAGGTAAGGGGGAGGTGCAGCGAGACCTGGGTGTCCTTGTACACCAGTCACTGAAAGTTGGCGTGCAAGTACGGCAGGCAGTGAAGAAAGCTATGGAATGTTGGCCTTCATAACGAGAGGATTTCAGTATATGAGTAAAGAGGTTCTTCTGCAGCTGTACAGGGCCCTGGTAAGACCACATCTGGAGTATTGTGTACAGTTTTGGTCTCCTAATTTGAGGAAGGACATCCTTGTAATTGAGGCAGTGCAACGTAAGTTCACGAGATTGATCCCTGGGATGGCGGGATTGTCATATGAGGAAAGATTGGAGACTAGGCTTGTATTCACTGGAGTTTAGAAGGATGAGATGGGATCTTATAGAAACATATAACATTATAAAAGGACTGGACAAACTAGATGCAGGAAAAATATTCCCAATGGTGGGCGAGTCCAGAACCAGGGGCCACAGTCTTAGAATACAGTGGAGGTCATTTAAAACTGAGGTGAGAAAAAACTTTTTCACCCAGAGAGTTGTGAATTTGTGGAATTCTCTGCCACAGAGAGCAGTGGAGGCCAAATCACTGGATGGATTTAAGAGAGTTAGATTGAGCTCTTGGGGCTAGTGGAATCAAGGGATATGGGGAGAAGGCAGGCACGGGGTATTGATTGGGGACGATCAGCCATGATCGCAATGAATGGCGCTGCTGGCTCGAAGGGCCAAATGGCCTCCTCCTACACCTATTTTCTATTATATTGGCTGCCTTGCCCTGCCTAGATGGCACATTTACGGGGAGAAGTCCAGGGTGGTGATTTCAAGTGGGCTCACGTAATTTTGTCCGGAATTCAATGATTAGCGGCTATTTCTTGCGGAACACCTAGCGACCTCTAGTGGAACCCTCGTGTTATACATCGGGTTTTATTCTTTCTTTTTTCGATCCGATTTCTCTGATGGTAAACGTGATTTTGACAAAGTGAAAAATGCAGAAATCATGCAAAAAGCGTGGAAAATGGATTTTTAAAAAGCGGAAATCCGCGGAAACGTGGAAAATTCACATGCCTACTGTTGCCCAAGGGGCTCTGCACAACAAGATTGCTAACTAATTCTTCCTCATTACACAACCCCCAGTCTGGGATAGCCCTCTAGTCAGTTCCTCTACATATTGGTTTAAAAACCCACCCCGTATACATTCCAGGAAATCCTCCTCCTCAGTGCTGCTACCAATTTGGTTGGCCCAATCTACATGTAGATTAAAGTCACCCATGATAACTGCTGTACCTTTGCTACACACATCCCTAATTTCCTGCTTGATGCTATCCCCAACCTCCCTACTGCTGTCTGGTGGTCTGTACACAACTCCAACAAGCGTTTTCTGCCCTTGGCTATTTCGCAGTTCTACCCATACGGATTCTACAGCATCCAAGCTAATGTCTCTCCTTGCTATTGCATTCTTCTCCCATTGCAGTGCCACCCCACCTCCTCTTCCTTTCTGTCTATCCTTCCTGAATATTGAATACCCCTGCATGTTTAGCTCCCATCCTTGGTCACCCTGGAGCCATGTCTCCGTAATTCCAACTATGTCATGTCCCTTAACTACAAACTGCACATTCAATTCATCCACCTTATTACGAATGCTCCTCGCATTAAGGCACAAAGCTTTCAGGTTAGTTTTACTTATCCCCCTTCTACCTTTTGCCTCTGTCCTTTTATGTCCCTCTGCCTCCTTGCATTGGTTCCCATTCCCCTGCCCTATTAGATTAAATGTGACTTTTCCTACACTCTCTTTCCCGTTAGCTGCACACATACGCTTCCACGTTGATGACTCCATCCCTGCACCAACTCCTCAGCCACACATTCAGATCCCCTATCTCCCTGTTCCTACGCTCACTAGCACGAGGTACTGGAAGCAACCACTCTAGAACCATTCTAGAAGTCCTGCTGTTCAGCCTCCTGCCTGGTTCTCCGTACTCACGTTGCAGAACCTCCTTCCTCTTCTTACCCACCTCATTTGTGCTTACATTATAGGAGCAGGGAGGTTCTGCTGCAGTTGTACAGGGCCTTGGTGAGACCGCATCTGGAGTATTGTGTACAGTTTTGGTCTCCTAATCTGAGGAAAGACATTCTAGCCTCAGAGGGAGCACAGAGAAGGTTCACCAGATTGATCCCTGGGATGGCAGGACTTTCATATGAAGAAAGACTGGATAGACTAGGCTTATACTCGCTGGAATTTAGAAGACTGAGGGGGGATCTTATAGAAACATATAAAATTCTTAAGGGGTTGGAGAGGCTAGATGCGGGAAGATTGTTCCCGATGTTGGGGAAGTCCAGAACCAGGGGTCACAGCTTAAGGATAAGGGGGAAGTCTTTTAGGACCGAGATGAGAAAACATTTTTTCACACAGAGTGGTGAGTCTGT
>NW_027603639.1:0-11877 GCF_053455715.1 Rhinoraja longicauda
CGTCAGAAAGAAATGATGGAATGACATACTGTGGGGTTGTACTGATGAGAGTGGCACGATCTTGGGTACGACTAATGGAGTAACATGTAGTACTGATGGAGTGACAGACTGTGAAGTAGTATTGATGGAGTAACCTAACGTAGGGTAGTGTTGAAGTAATGGCACATTCTGGGGTAGTTCTGATCGGGTGACATATTGTGCGGTAGTACTGTTGTTGTGACATAATGTGGGATGGAATTGATGGAGTGACACTGTGCGGTAGCACTGATGGAGTGACGCACTGTGGGGTAGTACTGGTATAACGGTATACTATGGGATAGTACTGATGGAGTGACGCACTGTGTGGTAGTACTGGTATAACGGTATACTGTGGGATAGTACTGATGGAGTGACGCACTGTGTGGTAGTACTGGTATAACGGTATACTGTGGGATAGTACTGATGGAGTGACGCACTATGGGGTCGTACTGGTGTAACGGTATACTGTGGGATAGTACTGATGGAGTGACATCGGCGAGACCAAGCGCAAGCTCGACGATCGTTTCGCTGAACAGCTCCACACAGTCCTACCTGATCTCCCGGTTGCTCAGCAATTTAACTCAAACCCGCTCCCCCATTCCCAATCTGAACTTTCTGTCCTGGGCATCCTCCATTGCCAGAGTGAGGCCCAGCGCAAATTGGAGGAACAGCACCTCATACTTCGCTTGGGCAGCTAACATACCAGCGATATGAACATTGACTTATCTAACTTCAATTAGCCATTGCTTCCCCTCTCTCTCCATCCCTCCTCCTTCCCAGTTCTCCCACCAGTCTCACTGTCTCCAACAAAATGTTATCTCTTTCCCGCCGACCTCTCCGACATCAGTCTAAAGAAGGGTCTCGACCCGAAACGTCACCCATTCTTTCTCTCCAGAGATGCTGCCTGTCTCGTTGAGTTACACCAGCATTTTGTGTCTACCTTCGATTTAAACCAGCATCTGCATTTCTTTCCTACACGAAGTACAAGGCACGGCAGGACTTTCGGCTAATAATAGCTGTGCCGAACATGAGACGACCACCCTTACCTGCCTGCTCACAATGCATATCCCTTCATTACCTGAAAATCTGAACTTGTCTTAAATGTCACTATTGTATCTGCGTCCAACACCACTGGAGTGGGTGGTAAGATTTTAGGACCCGTTATACAGGATGATGTGACAGAGTATTTATAAGTGCACGATGAAATAGGCATAAGTTGGCATGGCTTTGTGAAGGGAAGGTCGTGTTTGATAAATTTGCTGGAATTATTTGAAGAAGTAAATAGCAAAACAGCCAAAGGAGAGACAGTAGATGTTGTTAACTTTGATTTTCAGAAAACCTTTGACCAGGTGTCACAAGATGGCTGCTTCGGAAGATGAGAGCCAACGGTGACAAAGGGCAAACATCAGCATGGATAACTGGCTGGCTGGATGGCAGAAGACAAAGAGTGGCAATAAAGAGGGATTTTTTTCTCGTTGGCTAACAGTAACTAGTGAAGATCTTCAAGGATCGGTGTTTGTCCGCTACTCCACGTTTTATATTATGATTTGGACGAGGGGATTGAAGGCTTTGTGGCCAGGTTTTCAGATGTTACGAAAAAAGGTGGAAGGGCAGGTAGTTTAGAGAAAGCATGGACTCCGCAGAAGGACCAGGACATGTTGGGGGAATGGGTAGAGAAGTGGCAGATGGAATATAGTGTAGCAAAGTGCGGAGTACTGCATTTTGGTAGTAGGAATAATGGCGTAGACTATTGTCTAAGTGGGAAAATAATCCATCAATCTGAAGTTCAAAGGGACTTGGGAGTGCTGGTTATCGTGTCGTATCTCCGTTCGTGCTACGGCCCAACAACGTGGAGTCGGCGGCCTCCAGCTGGGATCGACCTTGAAGAATCCGGTGGCAGGGCCTGGACTTGCCATCTCGGAGGCTTCGGCCGTGGGCCCTGCAGACCGCAACATCTGGAGTTCGCAGGTCCCTGGCTGGCGACCGGCTTTCGGGAGCTCCAGCCGTAGCAGCTTCGACCGCCCCGAAGCGCGAAGTTTGACCGACCCGCTCGCAGGGCCCTCATCGCCCTGCGTGGCCTGGCCGCGGCACTTCCCATCACCCGGTAGGGGCTTAGGACCTTCATCGGCCTGCTCGGCTCGACCTGGGACTTTCCATCGCCCGGTGGGGGTTCAAAAGTCGAGAGCCTCGGTCGCCTCGTGGCACCACGGGAGAAGAATGAGGAGGAGATAAGACTTTTCTTTGCCTGTTAAAATTGTAATTGTGTGTCTTGTGTTCTTTATTGTCTACTGCCGGACTCACGTGGGAGGACGCTGGCGCTATTTGTTCGACGCTATCGTTTGTTTTTATGTCCTGACTGTTTTGTAAAGCGTCTTTGAGCAATTGGAAAAGCGCTATAAAAAATAAATGTTTATTATTATTATAATTATTATTATTATTCCCAATTTTTTTATCTGCAAGTTGAATCGGTGAGAATGATCAGCCATGATCACATGGAATGGTGGTGCTCGAAGGGCCGAATTGCCTACTCCTGCACCTATTGTCTATTGTCTAATGGAAGCAAACTCATTGCTTGCATTCATTTCAAGAGGACTTGTACACAGAAACACGGATTTAATTTTGAGGCTATACAAGGCGACGGGAAGGCCGCATTTGGAATATTGTGAGCAATTCTGGGCACCATATCAGAGGAAAGGTGTGCTGGCTCTGGAGAGGGTCCAGAGGAGGTTTACAAGAATGATCCCAGCAATAAGTTAACCTCTGGCGAGCGTTTGGTCGACTCCCGGATTGCACTCGGAGTTTAGAAGTATGAGGGTGGACCTCATTGAAACATACAAATATGTGAATGGTTTAGATCCAGTGGATGTGGAAAGTATGTTTCCACTTGTGGGAGCGTCTCGGACAAGAGATCATTTCCTCAGAATTAATCTACGTTCTCTTTTGAAGATGATCAGAAATTTAATTAGTCAGAAGGTGATGAATTTGTGGAATTATTTGCCACAACAGGCTGTGTACGTCACGTCACTGGATATTTAAAGGCGTAGACAGAAAGATTCTGGATTCATACAGGTATCAGAAGTTATGGGGAGATGGTAGGAGAATGGGGGTTGGAGGGAAAAAGCTTGGCGGATAAGATGATCGGCCGAATGGTCTAATTCTACTCCTATTCCTTATCACCCAATGCCCACCTGCGGTATTGCGTTCGATGGACTTACTGCCCCTTGCTTTCCCCGCACACCTCGTTTAAACTTCATCCATTTCACCATAAAGGGGTGGCCTTCAATACTTGATATTTCCATCTTGACAAGAATGTTCTGACTGTTTACCATATATTTGCCTCTCATAATTTGCTATCGATCTATCAGGTTACTGCCCGAACTCCGATGAATCAGTCCAACGTCTGGTTGTTCATACGCCCCAGGCGATGTTCTTGTAAACGCGTTGAACACGATTTCCGAAGCGCCCATATCCTTTGTGTACGAGAGCGAACATAACTGTACACAATGCTGCAAAAGCGGCCGAAGTAAAGTTCTCTAAAGTTGAATATTGACATCTGACTCATATTCAATGACTCGGTGCCTGCCTGCCACCCGCGCCAACCTGAAGGGCCCAAACACTTGTCTTACACTCAGCCCATAACAGATATTGATTAACCCCATACATACATACATACTTATACGGAACAGGGATAAAGAATAAACAGGTGTCGTGCGTGTGTGTGCGCGCGTTATAAACAAGTGCCATCTGTGAAAAAATCTTTATTGGTGTACGGTTCCTCCTGACATCTACCCATCCACCCACCCACCCACCGATCGATCAATCAATCAATCTTTGATTAATTCTTATTATTAATAATATTAATTATTATTACTATAGTATTATTATTGTATTTACTACCCCCGGCACGTAGCTGAACCTCCAGGGCAGGCCTTGCATTAAAGCAAAATTGCAGCTGTTCTGTGGTATTAAACGCATTAAAATCATTGTAATAATCATGCAAAATCTCTCAAATGTTCAATGCAACTAATGCATCGTATTATGATAACATTGCAGACTGCTGCAAAGTTAAATGCAGTGATGGCCTTGCATTAAAGAAATATTGGAGCCTCCTGGGATGTTTAATGCAATAAAATTAATTGCAATAATCATGCAAAACCACTCAAATGTTAAATGCAACTGATGCAACGCATTAAAATCTTTATTGGTGTACGGTTCCCTCCTGACATCCATCCACCCACCCACCGATCGATCAATCAATCTTTGATTAATTCTTATTATTATTAATAATATTAATTATTATTACTATAGTATTATTATTGTATTTACTACCCCCGGCACGTAGCTGAACCTCCAGGGCACGGAGGAGACTATCCGGCATTTGGAAGTGCTTCCGGGAAGTTTGTCTGATGTGTGTGGGTCTGTGTGTGTGTCTGTGTGTGTGTCTGTGTGTGGGTGTGTGTTTCGGTCTGTGTTTGAGTCTGTGTTTGGGTCTGTGTTTGGGTTTGTGTTTGGGTCTGTGTTTGGGTTTGTGTTTGGGTTTGTGTTTGGATTTGTGTTTGGGTTTGTGTTTTGTGTTTGGGTTTGTGTCTGGTGTCTGGTGTGGGCGTTATAAACAAGTGCCGCGTGCTGTCTGTGGAAAGATCTTTATTGGTGTACGGTTGCTGTAATGTTAAATGCAGTGATGGCCTTGCATTAATGCAATATTACACCACCCTGGGATGTGAAATGCATTAAAAAATCATTGCAATAATCATGCAAAACCTCTCAAATGTTAAATACAATTGATGCATCGCATTAGGATAACTTTGCAGGCTGCTGCAATGTTAAATGCAGTGATGGCCTTGCATTAAAGTCACCTAGCTACCCCCAATGGATGAAATATGCATTAAATTAATTGCAATAATTTTGCAAAACCTCTCAAATGTTAAATGCAACAAATGCATCGCATTAGGATGACTTTTCAGGCTGCTGCATTGTTAAATGCAGTGATCGCCTTGCATTAAAGAAATATTGCAACACCCTGCGATGTGAAATGCAATAATAATCCTGTGAAACCTCTCAAATGTTAAATGCGACTAATGCATCGTATTAGGATAACTTTGCAGGCTGCTGCATTGTTAAATGCAGCGCTGGCGTTGCATTAAAGCAATATTGCAACCCCCTGGGATGTTAAATGCAATAAAATTAATTGCAATAATTTTGCAAAACCTCTCAAATGTTAAATGCAATTAATGCAACGCATTAGAACAACTCTGCAGGATCCTGCAATGTTAAATGCAGCGCAGGCCTTGCATTAAAGCAAAATTGCAGCTGTTCTGGGGTATTAAACGCATTAAAATCATTGTAATAATCATGCAAAATCTCTCAAATGTTCAATGCAACTAATGCATCGTATTATGATAACATTGCAGACTGCTGCAAAGTTAAATGCAGTGATGGCCTTGCATTAAAGAAATATTGGAGCCTCCTGGGATGTTTAATGCAATAAAATTAATTGCAATAATCATGCAAAACCACTCAAATGTTAAATGCAACTGATGCAACGCATTAAAATCTTTATTGGTGTACGGTTCCCTCCTGACATCCATCCACCCACCCACCGATCGATCAATCAATCTTTGATTAATTCTTATTATTATTAATAATATTAATTATTATTACTATAGTATTATTATTGTATTTACTACCCCCGGCACGTAGCTGAACCTCCAGGGCACGGAGGAGACTATCCGGCATTTGGAAGTGCTTCCGGGAAGTTTGTCTGATGTGTGTGGGTCTGTGTGTGTGTCTGTGTGTGTGTCTGTGTGTGGGTGTGTGTTTCGGTCTGTGTTTGAGTCTGTGTTTGGGTCTGTGTTTGGGTTTGTGTTTGGGTCTGTGTTTGGGTTTGTGTTTGGGTTTGTGTTTGGATTTGTGTTTGGGTTTGTGTTTTGTGTTTGGGTTTGTGTCTGGTGTCTGGTGTGGGCGTTATAAACAAGTGCCGCGTGCTGTCTGTGGAAAGATCTTTATTGGTGTACGGTTGCTGTAATGTTAAATGCAGTGATGGCCTTGCATTAATGCAATATTACACCACCCTGGGATGTGAAATGCATTAAAAAATCATTGCAATAATCATGCAAAACCTCTCAAATGTTAAATACAATTGATGCATCGCATTAGGATAACTTTGCAGGCTGCTGCAATGTTAAATGCAGTGATGGCCTTGCATTAAAGTCACCTAGCTACCCCCAATGGATGAAATATGCATTAAATTAATTGCAATAATTTTGCAAAACCTCTCAAATGTTAAATGCAACAAATGCATCGCATTAGGATGACTTTTCAGGCTGCTGCATTGTTAAATGCAGTGATCGCCTTGCATTAAAGAAATATTGCAACACCCTGCGATGTGAAATGCAATAATAATCCTGCGAAACCTCTCAAATGTTAAATGCGACTAATGCATCGTATTAGGATAACTTTGCAGGCTGCTGCATTGTTAAATGCAGCGCTGGCGTTGCATTAAAGCAATATTGCAACCCCCTGGGATGTTAAATGCAATAAAATTAATTGCAATAATTTTGCAAAACCTCTCAAATGTTAAATGCAATTAATGCAACGCATTAGAACAACTCTGCAGGATCCTGCAATGTTAAATGCAGCGCAGGCCTTGCATTAAAGCAAAATTGCAGCTGTTCTGGGGTATTAAACGCATTAAAATCATTGTAATAATCATGCAAAATCTCTCAAATGTTCAATGCAACTAATGCATCGTATTATGATAACATTGCAGACTGCTGCAAAATTAAATGCAGTGATGGCCTTGCATTAAAGAAATATTGCAGCCTCCTGGGATGTTTAAAGCAATAAAATTAATTGCAATAATCATGCAAAACCACTCAAATGTTAAATGCAACGGATGCAACGCATTAAAATCTTTATTGGTGTACGGTTCCCTCCTGACATCCATCCACCCACCCACCGATCGATCAATCAATCTTTGATTAATTCTTATTATTATTAATAATATTAATTATTATTACTATAGTATTATTATTGTATTTACTACCCCCGGCATGTAGCTGAACCTCCAGGGCAGGGAGGAGACTATCCGGCATTTGGAAGTGCTTCCGGGAAGTGTGTCTGATGTGTGTGGGTCTGTGTGTGTGTCTGTGTGTGTGTCTGTGTGTGGGTCTGTGTTTGGGTTTGTGTTTGGGTTTGTGTCTGGTGTCTGGTGTGGGCGTTATAAACAAGTGCCGCGTGCTGTCTGTGGAAAGATCTTTATTGGTGTACGGTTGCTGTAATGTTAAATGCAGTGATGGCCTTGCATTAATGCAATATTAAACCACCCTGGGATGTGAAATGCATTAAAAAATCATTGCAATAATCATGCAAAACCTCTCAAATGTTAAATGCAATTGATGCATCGCATTAGGATAACTTTGCAGGCTGCTGCAATGTTAAATGCAGTGATGGCCTTGCATTAAAGTCACCTAGCTACCCCCAATGGATGTAATATGCATTAAATTAATTGCAATAATTTTACAAAACCTCTCAAATGTTAAATGCAACAAATGCATCGCATTAGGATGACTTTTCAGGCTGCTGCAATGTTCAATGCAGTGATCGCCTTGCATTAAAGAAATATTGCAACACCCTGTGATGTGAAATGCAATAATAATCCTGCAAAACCTCTCAAATGTTAAATGCGACTAATGCATCATATTAGGATAACTTTGCAGGCTGCTGCATTGTTAAATGCAGCGCTGGCGTTGCATTAAAGCAATATTGCAACCCCCTGGGATGTTAAATGCAATAAAATTAATTGCAATAATTTTGCAAAACCTCTCAAATGTTAAATGCAATTAATGCAACGCATTAGAACAACTCTGCAGGCTCCTGCAATGTTAAATGCATCGCAGGCCTTGCATTAAAGCAAAATTGCAGCTGTTCTGTGGTATTAAACGCATTAAAATCATTGTAATAATCATGCAAAATCTCTCAAATGTTCAATGCAACTAATGCATCGTATTATGATAACATTGCAGACTGCTGCAAAGTTAAATGCAGTGATGGCCTTGCATTAAAGAAATATTGCAGCCTCCTGGGATGTTTAATGCAATAAAATTAATTTCAATAATCATGCAAAACCACTCAAATGTTAAATGCAACTGATGCAACGCATTAAAATCTTTATTGGTGTACGGTTCCCTCCTGACATCCATCCACCCACCCACCGATCGATCGATCAATCTTTGATTAATTCTTCTTATTATTAATAATATTAATTATTATTACTATAGTATTATTATTGTATTTACTACCCCCGGCACGTAGCGGAACCTCCAGGGCAGGGAGGAGACTATCCGGCATTTGGAAGTGCTTCCGGGAAGTGTGTCTGATGTGTGTGGGTCTGTGTGTGTCTGTGTGTGTGTCTGTGTGTGTGTCTGTGTGTGGGTGTGTGTTTGGGTCTGTGTTTGAGTCTGTGTTTGGGTCTGTGTTTGGGTCTGTGTTTGGGTTTGTGTTTAGGTTTGTGTTTGGGTTTGAGTTTGGGTTTGGGTCTGTGTGTGGGTTTGTGTTTGGGTTTGTGTTTGGGTTTGTGTTTGGGTTTGTGTTTGGGTTTGTGTTTGGGTCTGTGTTTGGGTTTGTGTTTGGGTTTGTGTTTGCGTTTGTGTTTGGGTCTGTGTTTGGGTCTGTGTTTGAGTCTGTGTTTGGGTCTGTGTTTGGGTCTGTGTTTGGGTTTGTGTTTGAGTTTGTGTTTGGGTTTGGGTTTGTGTTTGGGTCTGTTGCAATAATCATGCAAAACCGCTCAAATGTTAAATGCAATTGATGCATCGCATTAGGATAACTTTGCAGGCTGCTGCAATGTTAAATGCAGTGATGGCCTTGCATTAAAGTCACCTAGCTACCCCCAATGGATGTTATATGCTTTAAATTAATTGCAATAACTTTGCAAAACCTCTCAAATGTTAAATGCGACTAATGCATCGTATTAGGATAACTTTGCAGGCTGCTGCATTGTTAAATGCAGCGCTTGCGTTGCATTAAAGCAATATTGCAACCCCCTGGGATGTTAAATGCAATAAAATTAATTGCAATAATTTTGCAAAACTTCCCAAATGTTAAATGCAACAAATGCATCGCATTAGGATGACTTTTCAGGCTGCTGCAATGTTAAATGCAGTGATCGCCTTGCATTAAAGAAATATTGCAACACCCTGCGATGTGAAATGCAATAATAATCCTGCAAAACCTCTCAAATGTTAAATGCGACTAATGCATCGTATTAGGATAACTTTGCAGGCTGCTGCATTGTTAAATGCAGCGCTGGCGTTGCATTAAAGCAATATTGCAACCCCTGGGATGTTAAATGCAATAAAATTAATTGCAATAATTTTGCAAAACCTCTCAAATGTTAAATGCAATTAATGCAACACATTAGAACAACTTTGCAGGCTCCTGCAATGTTAAATGCAGCGCAGGCCTTGCATTAAAGCAAAATTGCAGCTGTTCTGGGGTAGTAAACGCATTAAAATCATTGTAATAATCATGCAAAATCTCTCAAATGTTCAATGCAACTAATGCATCGTATTATGATAACATTCCAGACTGCTGCAAAGTTAAATACAGTGATGGCCTTGCATTAAAGAAATATTGCAGTCTCCTGGGATGTTTAATGCAATAAAATTAATTGCAATAATCATGCAAAACCACTCAAATGTTAAATGCAACTGATGCAACGCATTAAAATCTTTATTGGTGTACGGTTCCTCCTGACATCCATCCACCCACCCACCGATCGATCAATCAATCTTTGATTAATTCTTATTATTATTAATAATATTAATTATTATTACTATAGTATTATTATTGTATTTACTACCCCCGGCACGTAGCGGAACCTCCAGGGCAGGGAGGAGACTATCTGGCATTTGGAAGTGCTTCCGGGAAGTGTGTCTGATGTGTGTGGGTCTGTGTGTGTCTGTGTGTGTGTCTGTGTGTGTGTCTGTGTGTGGGTGTGTGTTTGGGTCTGTGTTTGAGTCTGTGTTTGGGTCTGTGTTTGGGTCTGTGTTTGGGTTTGTGTTTGGGTTTGGGTCTGTGTGTGGGTTTGTGTTTGGGTTTGTGTTTGGGTTTGTGTTTGGGTCTGTGTTTGGGTTTGTGTTTGGGTCTGTGTTTGGGTCTGTGTTTGAGTCTGTGTTTGGGTCTGTGTTTGGGTCTGTGTTTGGGTTTGTGTTTGAGTTTGTGTTTGGGTTTGGGTTTGTGTTTGGGTCTGTTGCAATAATCATGCAAAACCGCTCAAATGTTAAATGCAATTGATGCATCGCATTAGGATAACTTTGCAGGCTGCTGCAATGTTAAATGCAGTGATGGCCTTGCATTAAAGTCACCTAGCTACCCCCAATGGATGTTATATGCTTTAAATTAATTGCAATAATTTTGCAAAACCTCTCAAATGTTAAATGCAACAAATGCATCGCATTAGGATGACTTTGCAGGCTGCTGCAATGTTAAATGCAGTGATCGCCTTGCATTGAAGAAATTTTGCAACACCCTGCGATGTGAAATGCAATAATAATCCTGCAAAACCTCTCAAATGTTAAATGCGACTAATGCATCATATTAGGATAACTTTGCAGGCTGCTGCATTGTTAAATGCAGCGCTGGCGTTGCATTAAAGCAATATTGCAACCCCTGGGATGTTAAATGCAATAAAATTAATTGCAATAATTTTGCAAAACCTCTCAAATGTTAAATGCAACAAATGCATCGCATTCGGACGACTTTTCAGGCTGCTGCAATGTTAAATGCAGTGATCGCCTTGCATTAAAGAAATATTGCAACACCCTGCGATGTGAAATGCAATAATAATCCTGCAAAACCTCTCAAATGTTAAATGCGACTAATGCATCGTATTAGGATAACTTTGCAGGCTGCTGCATTGTTAAATGCAGCGCTGGCGTTGCATTAAAGCAATATTGCAACCCCTGGGATGTTAAATGCAATAAAATTAATTGCAATAATTTTGCAAAACCTCTCAAATGTTAAATGCAACAAATGCATCGCATTAGGATGACTTTTCAGGCTGCTGCAATGTTAAATGCAGTGATCGCCTTGCATTAAAGAAATATTGCAACACCCTGCGATGTGAAATGCAATAATAATCCTGCAAAAACTCTCAAATGTTAAATGCGACTAATGCATCGTATTAGGATGTTTAATGCAATAAAATTAATTGCAATAATCATGCAAAACCACTCAAATCGTTGCATTTACAATAATCTTTGCAAAGCGAGACAAAGGGTGCGATCCCTTAGCACACATTGGCCGCGGCGCGCGTCCATCAAGGCGCCGGACGTCCCGCCCCAGGACCGGAGATTGGCAGGTGGGCGGGAGGGGAAGCGGAGGGGCCGGGCTTGGACTGGGGAGCGGGCGGCGGGGATTGGTCCGGGCGGCCGTCGGTTAGGGCGGGCGGGCGGCGACGATTGGACGCGGTGGACGTCGGTCACAGGGAGGAGAAGGAACCCGCCCCATTCTCTCTCTCCGGTCCGCGTTTGTAGACAGAGGGAGAGAGGGAGGGAGAGAGGGAGGGAGGTGATGAGGGGAGGTGGGGGGGAGGGAGGGGGAGAGGGAGGGAGGTGATGAGGGGAGGTGGGGGGAGGGAGGGGGGGAGGGAGGGAGGTGATGAGGGGAGGTGGGGGGAGGGAGGGAGAGAGGGAGGGAGGTGATGATGGGAGGTGGGGGGGAGGGAGGGGGAGAGGGAGGGAGAGAACGAGACAGGATTTGAGGGAGAAATGGGGAATTGAGTGAAAAAGAGAGAATGTGAAAATTGAGAAATGGAGAGAAAGAGGGAGGGAAGGAAGGAGGGAGGGAGAGAGGGAGGGA
>NW_027603640.1:0-11818 GCF_053455715.1 Rhinoraja longicauda
TACCTAAACAGCTACACGACACAAAGAGACGTGTTGGACGTGGTGAATAACCTCAAGCAGGTGGGAGGGCGAATCACCAACACTGGCAAAGCACTGGAATACGTCACACAGAACATCTTCACGACATCTGCTGGGAGCAGACTGGAGGAAGGTGTACCCCAGTTCTTGATCCTCCTCACTGCCAGCAGGTCGGCCGATGATGTGGGCCAGGCGGCCATGGCACTGAAAGAGGCCGGGGTAGCACCCTTCAGCATCGGCTCAGGAGACGCAGATGAAAGTGAACTGCTACAGATTTCCCTGTCCCCGAGTTACAACTTCAGGGTGGACGACCTGCAAAATCTGGAATTGCAGCAGCTGGAGAGGTCATTGAAACAGATGAAGATAAGCGAGATTAGGAATATCCACACGACTGAGAAAAGAGGTGAGAGCGCCATTTCCAGTTCAAAGGAAATATATCACTGGGACAAAGTGGTGTAGCTGGTAGAGTGGCTGCCTTTGTGTCAGATACCTCAGGTGCTGTCTGTGTGGAGTCTGAATTGTCTGCTTGTTGACTCTCTAGAGTCTCCAACCATTTCAATGGTGATAAGGCTCTGATATTCCCATAGCTGTGCACTGTACAACTCTATGACACAATGCCCATGAAATGGCTTCCAATGAACCTTTCAAAAGCCATTGGAGAGTCTGTACACCTGGTAGGCAAGGGTCAACCTTGTTCTGTGACGTTGCATAAACATCCTCTCCTCCTCAGCCCACTCCATCCGTTTTTACACACTTCAACCTGGAGGACCAGACTCTTGTTATCTAACATAACCATGCCTTTCCTAATCTTTATGACTATCATATCACCTCCTAGTTCCAGGGGAAAAAAAGTCCTAGCCTGTCCCATCTCAAGTCAAGTCAAGTTTATTTGTCACGTGCACATACACGATGTGCAGTGAAATGAAAGTGGCAATGCCTGCGGATTGTGCAAAAAAAGAATTACAGTTACAGCATATAAATTAAAGTTAATACAGAGAAGACAAAATTTAGTCCCTGAAGTTATAACAGTTAACAGTCCTGATGGCCTGCGGGAAGAAACTCCGTCTCATCCTCTCCGTTTTCACAGCGTGACAGCGGAGGCGTTTGCCTGATTGTAGCAGCTGGAACAGTCCGTTACTGGGGTGGCAGGGGTCCCTCATAATGTTGCTTGCTCTGGATCTGCACCTCCTGATGTATAGGTCCTGCACGGGGGTGAGTGTAGTTCCCATGGTGCGTTCTGCCAAACGCACGACTCTCTGCAGGGGCTTCCTGTCCTGGGCAGAGCTGTTCCCAAACCAGACTGTGATGTTGCCGGACAGGATGCTCTCTACAGCCCCAGAGTAGAAGCAATGAAGGATCCTCAGAGGACACTCTGAATTTCCTCAGCTGTCTACTACTTTGTCTACTACTCAAGGCCCACCAATCCAGGCAATATCCTGTTGACAAAATGTGTAGGAAGGAACTCAGGACGATGGTTTAAACCGAAAATAGACACAAAAAACAGTAGTAATGCATCGGGTCAGACAGCATCTCTGGAGAAAAGGAATAGGTGACGTTTCGGGTTGAGATATTTTTTCAGACTGAGGGAGGGTCTCGACCCGAAACGTCACCTTTTCCTTTTCTCCAGAGATGCGGTCTGACGTTTCTCCAATTGCTCATGCTTTATCATGTTAAACCCATTATCAAATTTGACTCTGGTGATTTCCAAGGTATTTATTTGTCTTTCCAGACAGTTGTTGAAAGTGTAACAAAAGCAAGGAAATGGATAGAAATATGACATTCCAAAGAGATAACACAAATGTGATGGGCAAATTGACTTGCTTAAATGCTGTAAATAATTTTAAAAAAAAATTAATTTCTATTATCTGTTCCCTGCAGGTGCTGTTCAGAGGGATATCGTGTTCCTCATCGATGGATCTGACAACGTCAGACCAGTCTTTTCTGCAATTCAAAGATTCATCTCGAGTGTTGTGAGCAGCCTTGACGTTGGAAGTGATAAAGTCAGAGTAGCGTTGGTTCAGTACAGCGAAGATCCCAGAGTCAACTTCTACCTAAACAGCCACACGACACAAAGAGACGTGTTGGACGTGGTGAATAACCTCAGGCAGGTGGGAGGGCGAATTGCCAACACTGGCAAAGCACTGGAATACGTCACACAGAACATCTTCACGACATCTGCTGGGAGCAGACTGGAGGAAGGTGTACCCCAGTTCTTGATCCTCCTCACTGCCAGCAGGTCGGCCGATGATGTGGGCCAGGCGGCCGTGGCACTGAAAGAGGCCGGGGTAGCACCCTTCAGCATCGGCTCAGGAGACGCAGATGAAAGTGAACTGCTGCAGATTTCACTGTCCCCGAGTTACAACTTCGGGGTGGACGACCTGCAAGATCTGGATATGCAGCAGCTGGAGAGGTCATTGAAACGACTGAGGATAAAAGAGATACAGAATATCTACGCAACGGAGAAAAGAGGTGAGAGTGCCATTTCCAGTTTAAACGAAAATATATCAGAGCGGCAAGGTGGTGTAGCTGGTGGAGTGTCTGCCTCCGTGTCAGATACCTCGGGTGATGTCTGTGTGGAATTTGCACGTTCTCCCTGCCGACCACGCGGGTTTCTCCGAGTGCTCCCATTTGCTCCCAAATCCTAAGACTTGTAGGTTCATTGGCCTCTGTAAATTTCCCTTGGGTATGATGTAAGACTCCAAAGACGTACAGGTGTGTAGGTTAATTGGCTGGGTAAATGTAAAAAATTGTCCCTAGTGGGTGTAGGATAGTGTTAATGTACGGGGATCGCTGGGCGGCACGGACTTGGAGGGCCGAAAAGGCCTGTTTCCGGCTGGATATATATGATATGATATGATCGTTGTGGTTTGGGTAGGCTGAAGGGCGGCGCGGTGGCGCAGCGGTAGAGTTGCTGCCTTAGAGCGAATGCAGCGCCGGAGACTCAGGTTCGACCCTGACTACGGGCGCCGACTGTACGGAGTTTGTACGTTCTCCCCGTGACCTGCGTGGGTTTTCTCCGAGATCTTCGGTTTCCTCCCACACTCCAAAGACGTACAGGTGTGTAGGTTAATTGACTGGGTAAATGCAAAAATTGTCCCTAGCGTGTGTAGGATAGTGTTAATGTGCGGGGATCGCTGGGCGGCGCGGACTCGGTGGGCCGAAGGGCCTGTTTCCGCGCTGTATCTCTAAAAAAAAGGGGTAGGTTTCCCTGCTGTATCTTTCAAACAATATATTTATATTTTCACTGCAAACTTTAAAGACATTAACACAAAAAGTGCTGGGAACCATCAGATAAAATTTGCCTTGAAGGGGCAAAGATTGATGGATCAGGAATGGAATCCCACAACAGGCTTCTTCACTGTAACAACTGATGTCCAACATCTATCATGGAAGCTACATTTCAAGTCTGTCGTACATATTGAATTGAATTGAATTGACTACTTAACTGTCACGTGTGACAAGTCGCAGTGAAATTATTTTCTTGCATGCCCAAGGTATGCAAATCGTCACTACATAAAGGTCGCTTATGAAGTTACAAAGTAGCTCATGCCAGGGCTACCCTTGTCCCCCCCCCCCTCCCACATATACATGGAACATGCCACATAATGATGTGTGTAGGAAAATAACTACAAATCGAAGGTATCTCAAAATGCTGGAGTAACTCAGCGGGTCAGGCAGCATCTCAGGAGAGAAGGAATGGGTGACATTTCGGGTCGAGACCCTTCTTCAGCCAGGCAATATCCTGTTGAAACGTTTCTCCAATCTCTCATCTTCTTCGGCCCCCTCGGTCATGGCCGACCATGGGTGATGAATCCTAGTTGGCCGCTTGCTCCACACCTCGGCTAGAGCAGCGTCGCTTGTGGCTGAAGAGACCAATGCAGGAGTGACAGTCTCTGTGGCAAAGGTCACGTGTGTGTGTGGTCTCTGGTCTGTTGGAGTTGCTGTTCTCCATTCCGCTTGTCTGCCGCTGCGTTCATCAGTGTCTCCTCCCCCGTTTTGAGATGTTGGTTCAGGGTACCTCTCTGCCTCGTGCGGTCAGCTGCAAGGCTCTCCCAGAACTCCGCATCGATGTTGAGCGCCTTCAAATCCCTCTATCTCTCTTAATCTCTCATGCTGAAGAATCTCTCTATCTCTCTTAATCTCTCATTCTGAAGAAGGGTCTCGACCCGAAACGCCGCCCATTCCTTCTCTCCTGAGATGCTGCCTGACCTGCTGAGTTACTCCAGCATTTTGTGAATGAATACCTTCGATTTGTACCAGCATCTGCAGTTATTTTCTTATGCTTAATCATGTTATACCCATTATCACATTTGACTCTGGTGATTTCCATGGTATGTATTTGTCCTTCCAGACAGTTATTGAAAAGAAACTATGGTAAGGAAAGAGACAGAAGTAAGTCATTCCAAAAAGATAACACATGTGATCGGCAGTATAAGAAAATAACTGCAGATGCTGGTACAAATCGATTTATTCACAAAATGCTGGAGTAACTCAGCAGGTCAGGCAGCATCTCGGGAGAGAAGGAATGGGTGACGAAATGACACCCATTCCTTCTCTCCCGAGATGCTGCCTGACATGTGATCGGCAAATTGACTTGTGTATAAGGGATTTAATTGTTTTAATTAATTTCTATTATCTGTTCCCTGCAGGTGCTGTTCAGAGGGATGTTGTGTTCCTCATCGATGGATCTGAAAATGTCAGACCAGTCTTTCCCGCAATTCAAAGATTCATCTCGAGTGTTGTGAGCAGCCTTGACGTTGGAAGTGATAAAGTCAGAGTAGCGTTGGTTCAGTACAGTGAAGATCCCAGAGTCAACTTCTACCTAAACAGCCACACGACACAAAGAGACGTGTTGGACGTGGTGACTAACCTCAGGCAGGTGGGAGGGCGAATTGCCAACACTGGCAAAGCACTGGAATACGTCACACAGAACATCTTCACGACATCTGCTGGGAGCAGACTGGAGGCAGGTGTACCCCAGTTCTTGATCCTCCTCACTGCCAGCAGGTCGGCCGATGATGTGGGCCAGGCGGCCGTGGCACTGAAAGAGGCCGGGGTAGCACCCTTCAGCATCGGCTCAGGAGACGCAGATGAAAGTGAACTGCTGCAGATTTCACTGTCCCCGAGTTACAACTTCAGGGTGGACGACCTGCAAGATCTGGATATGCAGCAGCTGGAGAGGTCATTGAAACGACTGAGGACAAAAGAGATTAGGAATATCCACGGCCATGTGAAAAGAGGTGAGAGTGCCATTTCCAGGTTAAACTAAAAAATATCAGAGTGGCAAGGTGGTGTAGCTGGTGGAGTGTCTGCCTCCGTGTCAGATACCTTGGGTGCTGTCTGTGTGGAGTTTGCACGTTCTCCCTGCAGACCGTGTCGGGATATGGGGAGAAGGCAGGAGAATGGGGTTAGGAGGGAGAGATAGGTCAGCCACGATTGAATGGCGGAGTAGACTCGATAGGCTGGATGGCCTAATTCTGCTCCTATCACTTACCAACCTGAAGGTATTTATTTACAAAATGCTGGAGTAACTCAGCAGGTCGGGCAGCATCTCAGGAGAGAAGGAATGGGTGACGTTTCGGGTCTGAAGAAGGGTCTCGACTCGAAACGTCACCCATTCCTTCTCTCCTGAGATGCTGCCTGACCTGCTGAGTTACTCCAGCATTTTGTGAATAAATACCTTCGATTTGTACCAGCATCTGCAGTTATATTCTTATACTTACCAACCTGTGACCTTATCCCCAGGTGGTTTTCTCCAGGTGCTCCCATTTCCTCCCACATGCAGGTTTACAGGTGAATTAACCTCCGTGAATTGCTGTTTAGTATGATCAGTGTGGACTAGGTGGGTTGAAGGGCAGACTTCGCTGCTGTACCTTGCAATCAATCTATGCTGCACTCCGAAAGCTAAAGGCATTAAAACAGTCTGAAGACGGGTTTTGACCCGAAACGTCTCCTATTCCTTTCCTCCAGAGATGCCGACTGACCCAGCGAGTTACTCCAGCTTCTTGTGTCCATCTTCGGTTTAAACCAGCATGTGAGGTTATCCACTTTGGTGCTAAGAATAGAGAGGCAGAGTATTATCTGAATGATGTCAAGTTAGGAACAGGGGACCTACAACGAGATCTGGGTGTCCTAGTGCATCAGTCACTGAAAGGAAGCATGCAGGTACAGCAGGCAGTGAAGAAAGCCAATGGGATGTTGGCCTTCATAACAAGAGGAGTTGAGTATAGGAGCAAAGAGGTCCTTCTGCAGTTGTACAGGGCCCTAGTGAGACCTCACCTGGAGTACTGTGTGCAGTTTTGGTCTCCAAATTTGAGGAAGGATATTCTTGCTATTGAGGGCGTGCAGCGTAGATTTACTAGGTTAATTCCCAGAATGGCGGGACTGTCATATGTTGAAACATTTTCAGTCAGAGAGTTGTGAATCTGTGGAATTCTCTGCCTCAGAAGGCAGTGGAGGCCAATTCTCTGAATGCATTTCAAGAGAGAGCTAGATAGAGCTCTTAAGGATAGCGGAGTCAGGGAGTATGGGGAGAAGGCAGGAACGGGGTACTGATTGAGAATGATCAGCCATGATCACATTGAATGGCGGTGCTGGCTCGAAGGGCCGAATGGCCTCCTCCTGCACCTATTGTCTATTGTCTATCTGCAGCTCCTTCCTCGTTGCTGAGGGCATTGAATATAAGAGTCAGGGAGTCAGGTTGCAGTTTTATAGGACTTTGGATTGGCTGCATTTGGAGTATTGCGTGCAGTTTTGGGCACCCCATTACAACAAAGATTTGGAAGTTTGCCAGAATGCTGCCTGGATTAGAGGGTGTGAGCTACAAACTTGGATTGCTTTCTCTGGAAGTTGAGCAGGGACTCGATAGAATAGTATTGAGATTATGAGTGGCGTGGAGAGGATAAATAGATAAAGTCAGAACCTTTTTCTCAGGGTAGACGTGTCCCACACTAGAAGTCATAGCTGTAAAGTGTGAGGGGGAAGGTTTAATAGAGATGTATACGGGACACTGAAAGTAATGCAGGCCTGGAATGCATTGCCTGGAATGGTGGTGGAGGCAGTTTTGATGGTGGCAAGTAAGAAGCTTTAAGATAGGTGTATGGAAGTGCAGGGAACAATGGGATATGGATCACATGCAGGCAGATGGTATCCGTTTAACTTGGCATCATGTTCGGCACAAACATTGTGGGCCGTTCCTGTGCTTTAGAGATACAGTGCGGAAACAGGCCCTTCGGCCCAGCGATCCCCGCACATTAACACTATCCCACACACACTAGGGACAATTTTTACATTTGCACAGCCAATTAACCTACATACATGTACGTCTTTGGAGTGTGGGAGGAAACCGAAGATCTCGGAGAAACCCACGCAGGTCACGGGGAGAACGTGCAAACTCCGTACAGACGGCGCCTGTAGTCGGGATCGAACCTGAGTCTCCGGCGCTGCATTCGCTGTAAGGCAGCAACTCTACCGCTGCGCCACCGTGCCGGCACATCTCCTTCACTCTCCACTGAACTACCAGTTCTGGTGACATCTGGAAACTTAAATTCTCATCCATTTCATTAATATACATGGCAAATGAGTGACGATACAACGCTGATCTCTGTGCCGTCCCACTGACCAGAGGCCTGCAATCTGAGGACCAAACCCTCATTGCCATCCCCTTCCTCCAGCCACCAAGCTGATTGTACAGGAAGGGATCGCAGTTGCTGATTGACACTGAAAATAGACACAGAATGCTGGAATAACTCAGCAGGTCAGGCAGCATCTCTGGATAGAAGGAATGGGTGACGTTTTAGGTCGAGACTACTTCTTTAGACTGGTTGTGTATTCAGTTTGCCAAATCCTACTGGATACCATGTGTAAATCCGTGGAATTCTCTGCCTCAGAAGGCAGTGGAGGCCGATTCTCTGGATGCTTTCAAGAGAGAGTAAGATAGAGCTCTTAAGGATAGCTGAGTCAGGGGGTATGGGGAGAGGGCAGGAACGGGGTACTGATTGCGGATGATCAGCCATGATCGTATTGAATGGCGGTTTTGGCTCAAAGGGCCAAATGGCCTACTCCTGCACCTATTGTCTATTGTCTATAATTCCATCCTACCATGCAGAAACACTCCATACTAGCCTACCATGTTGGATTTTGCCAAAGCATTTTCCAGGGACAATGTCTTGCACCCTGGCCTTAACAATGTTCTTCATAACCTCTTCAAACAAACCCAATCAAATTCAAGAGCTGTGATTCCCCATGCCCAAAGCCATGCTGACGTTGAGGCCAGTTCATTGGCTATATTTAAGAGGGAGTTAGATGTGGCCCTTTGTGGCTAAAGGGATCAGGGGGTATGGAGAGAAGGCAGGTACGGGATACTGAGTTGGATGATCAGCCATGATCATATTGAATGGCGGTGCAGGCTCGAAGGGCCGAATGGCCTGCTCCTGCACCTAGTTTCAATGTTTCTATGAACCTTAAGGTGCCCTTGCTTTTCCAAATGTACATAAATCCCGTCCCTCTGAATCTTTCTAATGTTTTCCACCGCTGAAGTAGGTGGCACCGTAGGCATGATCATACATAGATGGATTTCAAGCCTTGCAGCAGGAACCTGATCAGCTGGGCGAGTGGTCTGAAGCATGTCTATGCTTAATATCATAATGTAGCCAATCCTGAGAAGTTGTGAGCTGCATTGATCTGTGTTGGTGGTAGGAGGGGAATTGCAGAAATGCAGCAATGCTGCACAGAGCGTAAATCGAAGAAATTGAGAAACAATTAAAGAGGGAACAAATGATCGCAAATGATTACAATGAGCAAACTGGCAGGATGAATTATTTTTGATGTGGTTGGCAATGTTCCTCGTGTCCCCATAAAAGTTACCTCGGAAAGCTTCCATTTCCATTTTTGGCACACTCGATGAGGACCTCCAGTTACGTTGGTTTACATAAAATGTCTCTGTGACTGTACCTAACCTTAACACGACACATGCAATAGACAATAAGTGCAGGAGGAGGCCATTCGGCCATTCGTGCCAGCACCACCATTCTCAATCAGTACCCCGTTCCTGCCTTCTCCCCATACCCCCTGACTCCGCTATCCTTAAGAGCTCTATCTAGCTCTCTCTTGAATGCATTCAGAGAATTGGCCTCCACTGCCTTCTGAAGCAGAGAATTCCACAGATTCACAACTCTCTGACTGAAAAAGATTTTCCTCATCTCAGTTCTAAATGGCCTACCCCTTATTCTTAAACTGTGGCCACTTGTTCTGAACTCCTCCAACATTGGGAACATGTTTCCTGCCTCTAACGTGTCCAACCCCTTAATAATCTTATACGTTTCGATAAGATCCTCTCTCATCCTTCTAAATTCCAGTGTATACAAGCCTAGTCGCTCCAGTCTTTCAACATACGACAGTCCCGCCATTCCGGGAATTAACCTAGTAAACCTACGCTGCAAGCCCTCAATAGCAAGAATATCCTTCCTCAAATTTGGAGACCAAAACTGCACACAGTACTCCAGGTGCGGTCTCACTAGGGCCCTGTACAACTGCAGAAGGACCTCTTTGCTCCTATACTCAACTCCTCTTGTTATGAAGGCCAACATTCCATTGGCTTTCTTCACTGCCTGCTGTACCTGCATGCTTCCTTTCAGTGACTGATGCACTAGGACACCCAGATCTCGTTGTGCGTCCTGTTTTCCTAACTTGACACCATTCAGATAATAATCTGCCTTCCTATTCTTACCACCAAAGTGGATAACCTCACACTTATCCACATTAAACTGCATCTGCCATGCATCCGCCCACTCACACAACCTGTCCAAATCACCCTGCAACCTCGTGGCATCTTCCTCACAGTTCACACTACCACCCAGCTTTGTATTGACTGATGCACTAGGACACCCAGATCTCGTTGTGCGTCCCGTTTTCCTAACTTGACACCATTCAGATAATAATCTGCCTTCCTATTCTTACCACCAAAGTGGTAGAAATTAGGGCCCGCCGCTAATCTGAAATATTAACGTCATCCCATCTCAACGGGACAAAGGACGATCTCAGAAATGTTATTCCATTTTTTGTGCTCAGTGTATTTTCTGTTCTCCCTAGATTCTGCAAGGAGGGATGTGGTGTTCCTCGTTGACGGGTCAGACAATATCAGAAGTGCCTTCCCCTTAATTAAAAACTTCATCAGGACCTGCGTGGACAACCTAGACGTGGAAGGTGACAAAGTGCGCATCAGCGTTGCCCAGTACAGCGAGGACCCCAGGGCCAACTTCTTTTTGAATACCTACAGCACAAAGGAGGAGGTGAGGAGGGCCGTCGACGACCTCAAATATAAAGGAGGGAGAAAGACCAACCTCGGCGAAGCCCTGGATTACGTCACAAACAACGTCTTCACCAGGTCTGCCGGAGGCCGGGTGGAGGAGGGGGTACCCCAGTTCTTGGTCCTGTTCACCGCCAGCAGGTCGGCCGACGATGTTAGCCGAGCGGCCCTGGCCATGAAGCAGGCCGGCATCGGGCCCTTCAGCATCGGCTTCGCGGACGCGGCCGACCATGAGCTCCAGCAGGTTTCCATGTCCCCCAAGTACACCTTCAAGTTAGATGACCCACGGAAAATGGAAACCCTGCAGCAGCAGCTTCAGTCACCATTGAAGATACTGAACAAAGAACAGATCACCCGAATCATACAGGATGCCCCTGAAGGTAAGGGAAGACAATGTCAGATATCTTCACCTTTGCACGTATTTAAATGCGCAGCCTTCATAACGTATAATATCCCTTCATCTTGCATTCAGGCACTCCAACTGTTCCATGCATGTCCCTTAATAATAATAATAATAATAATAATAATAATACATTTAATTTATATAGTGCTTTTCAGGAAACTCAAAGACGCTTTACAGAGTAAGGATAACATAAAAACAAACAAACAAACAGACGAACTATCCTGACGGAGAAGCGGCGAACAAATAGCGCCAGCGTCCTCTCACGTCAGGGTCCGGCAGTAAACAATAAAGAACACAAGACACACAATTACAATTTAACACAGACAACCATCACAGTGATTGCTCCAGGCACACCCTCACTGTGATGGAAGGCAAAGAAAAGTCTTATCTCCTCCTCAATCTTCTCCCGTGGTCAGGCAGTCAAACTGCTGCCTCGAGATGATCGAGGCTCCAGATTTTGAAGCCCCCGCCGGGCGATGGAAGGTCCCAGGCCGAGCCGAGCAGGCCGATGAAGGTCCTGAGCCCCCACCGGGCGATGGAAAGTGCCGCGGCCGAGCCACGCAGGGCGATGAAGGTCCTGCGAGCGGGTCGATCGAACCTCGCGCTTCGGGGCGGTCGAAGCTGCTACGGCTGGAGCTCCCGAAAGCCGGTCGCCAGCCAGGGACCTGCGAGCTCTTTGTCTTCTTTGAACTTTACCTGCTGCCTGTGAGTATCTGCTCACCAACATCCTCCCTGCATTCCCTCATTATATGAGTACAAGTATCTGCAGTACATAGATAGAGCTCTTAAGGATAGCGGAGTCAGGGGGTATGGGGAGAAGGCAGGAATGGGGTAGAAACATAGAAACATAGAAACATAGAAAATAGGTGCAGGAGTAGGCCATTCGGCCCTTCGAGCCTGCACCGCCATTCAATATGATCATGGCTGATCATACAGCTCAGTAACCTGTACCTGCCTTCTCTCCATACCCCCTGATCCCTTTAGCCACAAGGGCCACATCTAACTCCCTCTTAAATATTGCCAAATGAACTGGCCTCAAC
The DNA here is from genome assembly GCF_053455715.1 of Rhinoraja longicauda. Taxonomy (NCBI): domain Eukaryota; kingdom Metazoa; phylum Chordata; class Chondrichthyes; order Rajiformes; family Arhynchobatidae; genus Rhinoraja; species Rhinoraja longicauda. The sequence goes on from NW_027603640.1 coordinate 11,768, forward strand.
TACCTTCTGTGGCAGAGAATTCCACAGATTCACCACTCTCTGTGTGAAGAA
>NW_027603641.1:0-11762 GCF_053455715.1 Rhinoraja longicauda
ATCAGCGGTCTTGTTCTGCCCAGGCAACAGGAGACGCAAAAGGCATGTGCGCGGCGGCCAATCAGAGTTGCTCTTTCCACCCTGGCAACAGGTGACGATAGGCGCGGCGGCCAATCAGAGGTCCCGTTCTACCCAGTGGGCGCGGTGGCCAATCACAGGTGCTCTTTCTCCCCTGGCATCAGATAACGCTTTGCGCTGCAGCACGGTGACCAATCAGAGGTGCTCCTTCTTCCCTGGCAACAGATGACGCCTTAGACATGGGCGAGGCGGCCAATCAGAGGTCCCTTTATACCCCGGCAACAGATGACGCCATTGACATGGGCGTGGCGGCCAATCAGCGGTGCTCTTTCTCTCCTAGCATCAATGACGTTATGCGCTGTGGCGTGCTGACCAAGCAACGGCGTTCTTTCTCCCCTAGCACTAAATGACGTTATAGACATGGGTGCGGCGGCCAATCAGCGGTGCTCTTTCTCCCCTCGCATCAGATGACGCTATGCGCTGTGGCGTGGTGACCAATCAGCGGCGTTCTTTCTCCCCTAGCACTAAATGACGCTTTGGACATTGGCGCGGCAGCCAATCAGACATCCCTTTTATGTCCTGGCAACAGATGACGCCATAGGCATGGGAGCGGTGACCAATCAGCGGTCCCGTTATACCCCGGAAACAGATGATGCCATAGACATGGGCGCGGTGGCCAATCAGAGGTCCCTTTATACCCCGGCAACAGGAGACGTCGGCCAATCGTCTGCCCCCCGGCAACAGATGACGATGCGCGCTATGGCGCGGTATCCAATCAAAGGCCTCTTTCCACCCCTGGCAACAGATGACGCCATAGCTTTGGGCGCGGCGGCCAATCAGAGGCGCTTTTTCTCCCCTGGCTGGGAGAGATATGCACACTGATTGACACGTCTATGCACACTGATTGACACGCCTATGCACTGATTGACACGCCTATGCACACTGGTTGACACGTCTATGCACACTGATTGACACGCCTATGCACACTGGTTGACACGTCTATGCACACTGATTGACACGTCTATGCACACAGGTTGACACGCCTATGCACACTGGTTGACACGCCTGTGCACACTGATTGACACGCCAATGCACACAGATTGAAACACCTAACTTGTTTCCTGCATCTAACTTGTCTAATCCCTGGTGACAATAGACAATAGGTGCAGGAGGAGGCCATTCAGCCCTTCGAGCCTGTACGCACCGCCATTCAATGCGATCACGGCCGATCATTCTCAATCAGTACCCCGTTCCTGCCTTCTCCCCATACCCCCTCACTCCACTATCCTTAAGAGCTCTATCCAGCTCTATCTTGAAAGCATCCAACGAACTGGCCTCCACTGCCCTCTGAGGCAGAGAATTCCACACCTTCACCACTTTCTGACTGAAAAAGTTCTTCCTCATCTCTGTTCTAAATGGCCGACCCCTTATTCTTATACAGTGTGGCCCCTGGTTCTGGACTCCCCCCAACATTGGGAACATGTTTCCTGCCTCTAATGTGTCCAATCCCCTAATTATCTTAAATATCTTATGAAACCACACCTGGAGTATTGTGTGCAATTTTGGTCTCCTAATTTGAGTTTAAGAGCAAGGAGGTCCTTCTGCAGTTCTACAATACAATACAATATATCTTTATTGTCATTGTACAGGAGTAAAACAAGATTGGGAATATGCCTCCCATACGATGCAATAAATGAATTAGCTAGTCAGTCGGTTGTGGTCAGAATGGGGGCTTTGGAGCGTAGCCTTCAGATCCCAGTATCTACTGATTTGGAAACCACTCCAGACAATGAGGCAAGTTTATACCAGTTGTCCCTCTGTTCTGTGGATGGATGTTAGCACTGTCCCCTGTCTCTGCCTTACTCTCTCTCCCTCTCTCTCTCTGACTCTATATTTATTCCAGCTGCTACATATTCCAAAATGCAGATTGTATTATTCACAAAATGCTGGAGTAACTCAGCAGGTCGGGCAGCATCTCGGGAGAGAAGGAATGGGTGACGTTTCGGGTCGAGACCCTTCTTCAGACTTTACCCATTCCTTCTCTCCCGAGATGCTGCCTGAACTGCTGAGTTACTCCTGCATTTTGTGAATAAATTGATTTGTTCCAGCATCTGCAGTTATTTTCTTATACTGCAGATTGTATTAGTTCAATTTATGAATCCTACATCAATAAATATTTAAGTTGCTGCATATTCCAAATTGCAGATTGTATTAGTTCAATTTCTGAATCCTACATAAATAAATATTTATTTAAGTTGCTGTATATTCCAAAATGCAGAATGTATTTGTTCAAGTTATGAATCCTACATTAATAAATATTTTGGATAAAACACACAACTCTTGTTTATTCTTTATCCCATAATCAATAAAAGAGGCAAGTGCACTCTCTCTCTCTCTCTCTCTGACTCTCTATATTTATTCCAGTTGCCACATATTCCAAAATGCAGATTGTATCAGTTCAACTTAGGAATCCTAAGCAAACCCCGCCATTTCAGTAAATACCCCCGCCATTTTAGTAAGCAAACCCCGCCATTTCAGTAATCAAGCCCGCCATTTCAGTAAGCAAATACCGCCGCTCTCACTGCCCACGCCATTTTAGTAAGCAAACCCCGCCGCTGTGCGCTCCGTCCCAGCCATTTCAGTAAGCTACCCCGCCATTTTAGTAAACAAATACCGCCGCAGAGCGCTCCCTCCCCGCCATTTTAGTAAGCAAACCCCGCCGCTGTGCGCTCTCCCCCCGCCATTTCAGTAATTAAAACCCCGCCGCTGTACGCTCAGCCCCCGCCATTTTAGTAAGCAATCCCGCCCTTTTAGTAAGCAAACCCAGCCACATTTCGCTCTGCCCCAGCCATTTCAGTAAGCAATCCCCGCCGCTCTCACTACCCCCGCCATTTTAGTAAGCAAACCCCGCCGCTGTGCGCTCTGTCCCAGCCATTCAGTAAGCTACACCGCCATTTTAGTAAGCAAATACCGCCGCTGTGCGCTCTCCTCCCGCCATTTTAGTAAGCAAACCCCGCCGCTGTGCGCTCTGTCCCAGCCATTCAGTAAGCTACACCGCCATTTTAGTAAGCAAATACCGCCGCTCTCACTACCCCCGCCATTTTAGTAAGCAAACCCCGCCGCTGTGCGCTCTGTCCCAGCCATTCAGTAAGCTACCCCGCCATTTTAGTAAGCAAATACCGCCGCTGTGCGCTCTCCTCCCGCCATTTTAGTAAGCAAACCCCGCCGCTGTGCGCTCTGTCCCAGCCATTCAGTAAGCTACCCCGCCATTTTAGTAAGCAAATACCGCCGCTGTGCGCTCTCCTCCCGCCATTTTAGTAAGCAAACCCCGCCGCTGTGCGCTCTGCCCCTGCCATTTTAGTAAGCAACCCCGCCATTTCAGTAAGGAAACCCCGCCATTTTAGTAAGCAAACCCGCCATTTCAGTAAGAACCCCCGCCATTTTAGTAAGCAAACCACGCCAGCTGTGCGCTCTGCCCCAGCCATTTCAGTAAGCTACCCCGCCATTTTAGTAAGCAAATCTCGCCGTGCATTAAGAGGGAGTTAGATGTGGCCCTTGTGGCTAAAGGGATCAGGGGGTATTGGAGAGAAAGCAGGTACGGGATACTGAGCTGGATGATCAGCCATGATCGTATTGAATGGCGGTGCGTACAGGCTCGAAGGGACGAATGGCCTCCTCCTGCACCTATTGTCTATGTTTCTGTTTCTATAAATTAAAGCTCGTAGCTTTTTGAGTTTGTTTGTACGTGGGTGAATCTCTCTCTCTCCCCGTCTCTCTCTCTCCCTCTCTCTCCCTCCCTCTCTCTCTCTCTCTCTCTCTCCCCGTCTCCCTCCCTCCCTCCCTTTCTCAAACTCTCCAAACCTATCTCCACTTTATTCCAGAGCTCAGGGCTACACAATAGAAGCGATGATCACATTGGAGTAACCAGACATGAAGGCAGCTTCGGCCCTTGTTTTACATTCACACCTCCAACCATGTACACAATAGACCAGTTTTGGTCTCCTAGTTTGAGTTTAGTAGCAAAGAGGTCCTTCTGCAGTTGTACAGGGCCCTGGTGAGACCGCACCTGGAGCACTGCGTGCAGTTTTGGTCTCCAAATTTGAGGAAGGACGTCCTTGCTATTGAGGGCGTGCAGCGTAGGTTCACCAGGTTAATCACCGGAATGGCGGGACTGTCGTATGTCGAAAGACTGGAGCGACTGCAGACTGCAAATTTGCAGATGATACAAAGCTGATGTGGCAGTGTGAACTGTGAGGAAGATGCTATGAGGTTGCAGGGTGACTTGGACAGGTTGTGTGAGTGGGCGGATACATGGCAGGTGCAGTTTAATGTGGATAAGTGTGAGGTTATCCACTTTAGTGGTAAGAATAGGAAGGCAGAGTATTATCTAAATGGTGTCAAGTTAAGAAAAGGGGACGTACAACGAGATCTGGGTGTCCTAGTGCATCAGTCACTGAAAGGAAGCATGCAGGTACAGCAGGCAGTGAAGAAAGCCAATGGCATGTTGTCCTTCATAACAAGAGGAGTTGAGTATAGGAGCAAAGATGTCCTTCTGCAGTTGTACAGAGCCCTAGTGAGACTGCACCTGGAGTACTGTGTGCAGTTTTGGTCACCAAATTTGAGGAAGGATATTCTTGCTATTGAGGGCGTGCAGTGTAGGTTTACTAGGTTAATTCCCGGAATGGTGGGACTGTCATATGTTGAAAGACTGGAGCGATTAGGCTTGTATACACTGGAATTTAGAAGGATGAGAGGGGATCTTATCGAAACATATAAGATTATTAAGGGGTTGGACACGTTAGAGGCAGGAAACATGTTCCCAATGTTGGGGGAGTCCAGAACCAGGGGCCACAGTTTAAGAATAATGTGTAGGCCATTTAGAATGGAGATGAGGAGAAACTTTTGAGAGAGTTGTGAATCTGGGATTCTCTGCCTCAGAAGGCCATTTTGTTGAGAGAAACAGCGAGCACATGTGGCGGCCATTTTGTTGACAGAAACAGCGAGCACATGTGGCGGCCATTTTGTTGACAGAAACAGCGAGCACATGTGGCGGCCATTTTGTTGACAGAAACAGCAAAATTAGAAATGCGTGCACTCAAACAGGAAATTTGAAATGCGTGCACTAAAGGTGCAGCAGTTATAATGGGTGACTTCAATCTACATATAGATTGGGTGAACCAAACTGGCAGGGGTGCTGAGGAAGAGGATTTCTTGGAATGTTAGCGAGATGGTTTTCTAAACCAACATGTCGAGCAGCCAACGAGAGAGCAGGCCATTCTAGACTGGGTATTGACTAATGAGGAAGGGTTAGTTAGCAGTCTTGTTGTGCGATGCCCCTTGGGCAAGAGTGACCATAATATGGTAGAGTTCTTCATTAGGATGGAGAGTGACAAAGTCAATTCAGAAACAAGTGTTCTGAACTAAAAGAAAGGCAGACTGGCAATTTATACTTAAAGGGTTGACGGTGGACATGCAATGGAAGGCATTTAAAGGTCGCATGGATGAACTACAACAATTGTTCATCCCAGTTTAGCAAAAGAACAAACCAGGAAAGGTAGTGCATCAAGGGACATCAAGGATAGTATTAAAACAAAAGATGAAGCATATAAATTAGCCAGAAAAAGTATCATATCAGAGGACTGGGAGAAATTCAGAGTCCAGCAGAGGAGGACAAAGGGATTAATTAGGAAAGGGAAAATAGATTATGAGAGAAAACTGGCAGGGAACATAAAAACTGACTGCAAAAGCTTTTATAGATATGTCAAGAGAAAAAGATTAGTTAAGGCAAATGTAGGTCCCTTGCAGTCGGAAACAGGTGAATTGATCATAGGGAACAAGGAGATGGCAGACCAATTGAATAACTACTTTGGTTCTGTCTTCACTAAGGAAGACATAAATAATCTGCCGGAAATAGCAGGGGACCGGGGGTCTAATGAGATGGAGGAACTGAGGGTAATCCAGGTTAGTCGGGAAGTGGTGTTAGGTAAATTAAATGGATTAAAGGCAGATAAATCCCCAGGGCCAGATAGGCTGCATCCCAGAGTGCTTAAGGAAGTAGCCTCAGAAATAGTGGATGCATTAGTGATAATTTTTCTAAAATCATTAGATTCTGGAGTAGTTCCTGAGGACTGGAGGGTAGCTAATGTAACCCCACTTTTTAAAAAGGGAGGGAGAGAGAAAACGGGGAATTATAGACCAGTTAGCCTAACATCGGTAGTGGGGAAAATGCTAGAGTCAGTTATTAAAGATGTGATAGCATTACATTTGGAAAGTGGTGATATCATCGGACAAAGTCAGCATGGATTTACCAAAGGCAAATCATGTCTGACGAATCTTATAGAATTTTTCGAGGATGTAACTAGTAGAGTGGATAAGGGAGAACCAGTCGATGTGTTATATCTGGACTTTCACAAGGTCTTCGACAAGGTCCCACATAGGAGATTGGTGTTGAGGGTTCAGTGTTGAGGTGGATAGAAAATTGGTTGGCGGAAAGGAAGCAAAGAGTAGGAATAAACGGGTCCTTTTCGGAATGGCAGGCAGTGACTAGTGGGGTACCGCAAGGCTCAGTGCTGGGACCCCAGTTATTTACAGTGTATATTAATGATTTGGACGAGGGAATTGAATGCAACATCTCTAAGTTTGCGGATGACACGAAGCTGGGTGGCAGTGTTAGCTGCGAGGAGGATGCTAGGAGGCTGCAGACTGACTTGGATAGATTAGGCGAGTGGGCAAATGCATGGCAGATGCAATATAATGTGGATAAATGTGAGGTTATCCACTTTGGCGGCAAGAACAGGAAAGCAGAGTATTACCTGAATGGTGGCCGATTGGGAGAAGGGGAGATGCAACGTGACCTGGGTGTTATGGTGCACCAGTCATTGAAAGCAAGCATGCAGGTGCAGCAAGCAGTGAAGAAAGCGAATGGTATGATGGCATTCATAGCAAGAGGATTTGAGTTTAGGAGCAGGGAGGTTCTGCTGCAGTTGTACAGGGCCTTGGTGAGACCGCACCTGGAGTATTGTGTGCCGTTTTGGTCTCCTAACCTGAGGAAAGACGTTCTTGCCTTAGAGGGAGTACAGAGAAGGTTCACCAGATTGATCCCTGGGATGGCGGGACTTACATATGAGGAAAGACTGGATAGACTGGGCTTGTACTCGCTGGAATTTAGAAGACTGAGGGGGGATCTTATAGAAACATATAAAATTCTTAAGGGGTTGGAGAGGCTAGATGCGGGAAGATTGTTCCCGATGTTGGGGGAGTCCAGAACCAGGGGTCACAGCTTAAGGATAAGGGGGAAGTCCTTTAGGACCGAGATGAGAAAACATTTCTTCACACAGAGAGTGGTGAGTCTGTGGAATTCTCTGCCACAGAAGGTAGTTGAGGCCAGTTCATTGGCTATATTTAAGAGGGAGTTAGATGTGGCCCTTTTTGCTAAAGGGGTCAGGGGGTATGGAGAGAAGGCAGGTACAGGCTACTGAGCTGAATGATCAGCCATGATCATATTGAATGGCGGTGCAGGCTCGAGGGGCCGAATGGCCTACTCCTGCACCTATTTTCTATGTTTCTATGTTTCTATGTTTACATCCTCAAAAAATTCCAGTAGATTTGTCAAGCATGATTTCCCCTTCGTAATTCCATGCTGACTCGGAATGATCCTGTTCCTGCTATCCAAATGCTCAGCAATTTCGTCTTTTATAAATGTCTGGTGTGTGGGGGCTGGGAGTCAGGTACGTGGGCGGCTGGAGGTCAGGCGTGTGGGGGTTGGGGATCAGGTGTGTGGGGGGCTGGGGACCAGGTGTGTGGGGGGCTGGGGATCAAGTGTGTCGAGGGCTGGGGCTCAAGTATGCAGGGGGCTGGAGGTCAGGTTTGTGCGGGGCTGACGGTCAGGTGTGTGTGGGGTGGCTGCTGGTCATTTGTGTGGGGAGGCTGGGGGTTAGGCGTGTGCGGGGGCTATGGGTCAGTGGGTCAGGTGAGTGGGGGGCTGGGTATCAGGTGTGTGGGGGCTGGAGGACAGATGTATGGTGTGGCTAGAGGTCAGGTGTGTGTGGGGTCTGGGGGTCAGCTATGTGCGGGGCTGGGGTTCAGTTGTGTGGGGGGCTACGGGTGAGTTGTATGGGGGGCTGGGGGTCAGGTAGGTCGGGGGGGGTTGGGGTCAGGTATGTGGGGGTGGTTGGGATTCAGATCCGTGTGGGGGGGGCTGAGGGTCAGGTGTGTGATGGGGCTGGGGTTCATGTGTGAGAGGTGCTGATGGTGAGGGAGTTAGATGCGTGGGGAGGTGGTGGTCAGGTGTGTGAAGGGCTTGGACCTCAGTTGTTCCGGTTTGTGGGGGTTGGGTGCCTGTTGGTCGGGGGTATGGTGGGGGGCCTGTGTGTCAGGTGTGTGGGGGCTGGGGGTTAGGTGTGTGGGTGGGCTGTGTCAGGTTGTGGGGGTCTGGGTTTCAGGTGTGTGGGGTGGCTGCGGGGTCAGGTGTGTGGTCGGGGCTGTGGTTCAGGTGTGTGGTGGGGCTTGGTGTCAGGGGTTAAGGTGTGTGTGGAACGGCTGGTGTTCAGGTGTGTGGGGGGCTGAGGGCCAGGTGTGTGGGTGTCTGGGTGTCAGGTGTGTGGTAGGGGCTGCGGTTCATGTATGTCGGGGGCTGGCGGTCATGTGAGGGGGGGCTGGGTGTCAGCGGGTCAAGTGTATGGGGGGGTGGGGGTCAAAGGTGTGGGAGGCTGGATATCAGGGGTGACATGTGTGGGGGGAGGGAGCCATATGTGTGGGGGGCTGGGGATCAGGTTGCTGGGGGCTGGGGGTACAATTGTGTGGGTGGTCTGGGGGTCAGTTGTGTCGGGCGCTGAGGGTCAGGTGTGTGGGTGGGCTGTGGGAGATGTGTGGTGGGGCTGGGGATCAGGTGTGTGTGGGGGGCTGTGGTTCCGGAGTGTGGGGGGAGGCTGGGGGCACCTGTTTGGGCGGCTCGGGGTCATGTGTGTGTGGGTACTGGGGATCATGGGTCAGGTGTGTGAGGGACTTGGATTTAGGTATTTGGGTGGCCATGGGGTCAGGTATGTGGGTGGATTGGCGGATAAGGTGTGTGGGAGGTCAGTTGGTCAGGTGAGTTGGGGTCTGGGGGTCAAGTGTGTAGGGGAACTGTGGTTCAGGTATGTGGGGAGCTGGAGGTGAGGTGTGTGTGGGGGCTGTGGGTCAGGTGTATGTGGGGGGATTGGATGTCTGCTGCGTGGGGGCTGGGAGCCAGGTATGTGGGGGGCTGGAGATCAAACGTGTGGCGGGCTAGGGATCAAGTGTGTGGCGGGCTTGGGATCAAGTTTGTGGGGTCTGGGGCTCAGGTATGCAGGGGGCTGTAGTTCAGGTGTGTGCGGGGCTGGGGGTCAGGTGTGTGTTGGGGGCTGGGAGTCAGGTGTATGGGGTGGCTGGTTGTCAGTTTTGTGGCGAGTCTTGGGGTTAGGTGTGTGCGGGGGGTGTGGGTCAGTGGGTCAGGTGAGTGGGAGGCTCTGTGTCAGGTGTGTGGGGGCTGGAGGACAGGTGTGTGGTGTGGTTGGAGGTCAGGTGTGTGCGTGGGCTTGTGGACAGGTGTGTGGGGGGGGGCTGGGGGACGTGTCTGGCGGGCTGGGGGTCAGGTGCGTAGAGGGCTGGGGTCAGATATATGGGGGGCTGAGGGGTTCAGGTGTGTGGGGGAGGGGGGCTGGGGGACGTGTGTGACGGGCTGGGGGTTAGGCGTGTGGGGAGCTGGGGGTTTGGAGTGTGGGGGGCGAGGGTTTTGTTGTGTGTGTGTCTGGGATCTGGGGGCCAGGTGTGTGGGCAGACTGGGGGTCAGGTGTGTGAGGGGACTGGGGGTCAGGTGTGTGGGAGGGCTGGTATTCAGGTGTGTGTTGTGGGGGTGGGGTCGAGTGTGTTGTGGGAGTGGGGGGCAGATGTGTTGTGGGGTGGGGTCAGGTGTGTTGTGGGGGTGGGGTCAGGTTTGTGGGGGGGGGTGGGAGACCAGGGGGCCCGGTTTGTGGGGAGGCTGTGGGTCAGCTGTGTGTGCGGGGGCTGTGGGTCAGGGGATCAAGTGTGTGGGGGGGCTGGGTTGCATTTGAGTCTGGGGGGCTGGGGCTCATGTGTGGGGGGGCTGGGGCTCACGTGTGTGGGGGGAAGGGGGTTCGGGGTGTTCGGTGGCTGGGGGGGTCAGGCTGGGGGATCTGATGAGTGGGGGGCTGGGGCTCAGGGGGTTAGATGTATGGGGGGCTGGGGGTCATATTTGTAGGGGGCTGGGTGTCAGTGGGTCAGCTGAGTGGGGGCTGGGGGTCAAGTGTGTGGGGGTCAGGGGGGCACATGTGCGGTTTCTGGGGGTCACGTGTGTGGGGGTCTGAGTATCAGGTATGTGGGGGGGGCGGAGGGTCACGTGTGTGGGTGGCTGGGTGTCAGCTGTTTTTGGGGGCTGGGGTGTCAGGTATGGGGTGGCTGGGTTTCAGGTGTGTGGGGGCAGGGGGTTAGGTGTGTGGGTGGGCTTAGGGTCAGGTTATGGGCGGGCTGAGGGTCAGGTTGTGGGGGTCTGGGGGTCAGGTGTGTGGGGTGGCTGACGGGTCAGGTGTGTGGTAGGGGCAATGGTTCAGGTGTGTGAGGAGCTTGGGGGTCAGGGAGTCAGTTGTGTGTGTGGGGGCTGTGGTTCAGGTGTGTGGGATGCTGGTGGTCAGGTGTCTGGGGGGCAGGGGGCAGGTATGTGGGGGGCCAAGGGCCAGGTGCGTGGGTGTCTGGGTGTCAGGTGTGTGGTGGGGTCTGCGGTTCAGGTATGTCGGGGGGCTGGCGGTCATGTGTGGGGGGGGGTTGTGTGTCAGGGGGTCAAGTGTATGGGGGGGCGGGGGTCATGTGTGTGAGGGGCTGGGTATCAGGGGGTCATGTGTGTGGGGAGGGAGCCATATGTGTGGGGGGCTGGAGATCAGGGGTGTGGGCTGCTGGGGGTTCAATTGTGTGGGTGGTCTGGGGGTCAGTTGTGTCGGGCGCTGAGGGTCAGGTGTGTGGGTGGGATGTGGGAGATGCGTGGGGGGGCTGGGGACCTGGTGTGTGTGGGGCAGTGGTTCCGGAGTGTGGGGGGGGGGGGTCGGGGGGCACGCGTGTGGGCGGCTGGGGGTCATGTGTGTGTGGGTACTGGGGATCAGGGATCAGGTGTGTGGGGGACTGGGATTCAGGTGTATGGGTGGCCAAGGGGTCAGGTATGTGGTGGACTTGCGGATCAGGTGTGTGGGAAGTCAGTTGGTCAGGTGAGTGGGGGGCTGGGTGTCAAGTATGTAAGTAGATTGGGGTTCAGGTATGTGGGGGGTTCAGGTATGTGGGGAGCTGGAGGTGAGATGTGTGTGGAGGCTATGGGTCAGGTGTATTTGGGGGGACTGGATGTCTGGTGCGTGGGGGCTGGGAGTCAGGTATGCGGGGGATGGAGGTCAGGTGTGTGGGGGGCTGGGGATTAAGTGTGTGCGGGGCTGGGGCTCAGGTATGCAGGGGGCTGGAGGTCAGGTTTGTGCGGGGCTGGGGGTCAGGTGTGTGAGCGGCTGGGGGTAAGGTGTGTGGGGGGCGAGGGTTCTGGTGTGTGGGTGTCTGGGATCAGGGAATCAGGTGTGTGGGGAGACTGGGGGTCAGATGTGTGGGAGGGCTGGGGTTCAGGTATGTGGGAGGGCTGGGATTATGTGTGTGGTGAGTCAGTGGGTCAGGCGTGTGGGGGGGGGGGGGGCTGGGCGTCAGCTGTGTCGTGGTCGGGTGGTCTGGTTTGTGGGGGCTGG
>NW_027603642.1:0-11759 GCF_053455715.1 Rhinoraja longicauda
GCTCACACTACAGCAAAGCTCGTTACAGAAAATCAACGTCTAACTGATATGCTGGTCAAAATAAACGAGAAATGTACTGAACTGGAAGGTCGCCAGAGAAGACAGAACTTAAGAATTGCAGGTATTCCAGAAGGGGAAGAGAAAGATCAAGATATCCGAGAATTCACTGCAAATTTACTGCAAAAAGTTTTATCTCTGGACCAAAAGCCGCAACTAGCCCGAGCACATAGAGTGATGAGACGCCAGACAAGAGTAGGCGTACCCCCAAGACAAATGATGATAAAAGTACAAAACGACTATGTTGTGGAGGAGATAATGCAAAAAGCATCAAGAAACAGAAAGCTTGATCTTAAGGGTCACAGGATCAGCATTTACCGAGATTACCCAGCAGAGGTTGCAAGGAAACGAAAAGCATTCAACGAGACCAAAAGTATTCTGAGGGAAGTGGCGGATTTGAAATATGGTGTTAGTTATCCAGCTACCCTAAGAGTTACTTATGACAAGAAGGAACACTTTTTCACCGACCCTGTGAAAGCACTGGACTTTGCCAAGAAGATTATACCATGAGAAGACCCCTGATGCCTCATCATGAAGAAATGACTTTGCAGGGCTGCATGGAATTGAATTGATGACTAAAGAAGCTGAGAAAGAAGTGGATCGGAAACTCTGCTATGGATACTAACAACTGCGCTACTAATATAATTAACTAATGAATACTAAAATTATACCGCGGCATTTTTAATAATTAGAATTAATAATTATTACTAATGACTAATACTTACTTATAAAGTTACTTATAATGGAATGATCAGAGTTAAATACAGAGCTTGATTTTATTTGTTATGTTTGGAAATCTGCTCTCTTTTTTCTTTTTTACTTCCTGCTAGTAATTTTCATAGTTATTTTTACTTTTATTTTTCCTTTAATTCTGGGTTTTATTATTTGTATCTTAACACTTCCGATTATTGGATCTTGATATACCCCCGGTAAAATATTGCCATTCCAAGAAATATAGGGGCTGGATAAGTTCGAAACATCAACTACGGAAGTCGGTAGATGGGTAGCCATGTTAGTATGGCTAGCACTAACTGCACTAACATTAGATGTAGTTTTTTCTTTCTTTGTGCACAATACTAATTTTCTAACCTATCCTCTTTTTTTTCTATTACTAATTATCATTATTATTTTCAGTTTGAACGGAGTTACAAATTGGAGCAAAGGAGATATATAGGTGAGAGGCATTTAAGAGTCTTAAAACTCATCTATTCAGAGTTCGGGTGCGGGGTCGGGTCTGTCGAACTGAACCATTGGCTCTATTACAGACCGCCATAGACAAAAAAATGCAAGATTTAAAAATGAATACGGGGAATGAAGGAATAACGTTTTGCAGTTGGAACGTTAAAGGTATTAATGAACCAATTAAGAGAGGTAAAGTATTAGCACATTTAAAAGCAATTAAAGCGGACGTGATTTTCATCCAAGAAACACATTTAAAAAAAGATGCCGAGCATAGGCTGAAAGCTAAATGGATAGATAAAACATATCATTCTTCTTTTACACATAAATCAAGAGGCGTAGCAATATTATTTCGGAAAGGTACTTTATTCAAACACACATCAACTATAACCGATAAGGATGGCAGATACATTATTGTAATAGGAGAATTAAATGCACAAAAAATGATTTTTGTCAATGTATATGGACCAAATTTTGATAGTCCACTGTTCTTTAAGAAAATATTTAACTGCATTCCGGAAATAGCACAACATAACTTAGTAATTGGAGGAGATTTAAATTGTACTTTAGATTCCTATTTAGACAGATCAACAAGACAAAGGAAAACCAAATCACATTCCAGTGACTTATTAAATGCATATATGGATACTAGTAATATTAAAGATGTTTGGAGAGTGGAAAACCCAACTGGACGAGAATACTCATTTTATTCACCTGTACATAAAACCTATTCAAGAATAGATTATTTTTTGGTCGACGCTAAACTTATCTCACTCACTTATAATTCAAAATACCATAATATTACAATCTCAGATCATGCACCTTTAACATTTATGATTAAAATAAATGGTAAAATGGAAAAACGGGGACAATGGAGATTTAACCCACAAATATTAAAAAATAAAACAACTCAGGAATATATTACAGAACAGATTAAGATTTTTTTCGAAATAAATGATAAACCGGAAATATCTTCTCCCCTACTATGGGAAACTTTTAAAGCATATGTCCATGGAATTATGATATCTTCTCAAGCATTCTATAATAAAAAGAATTGGAGGGAACAACAGGAATTAGAAAAGGAGATTAAACAATTAGATACAGAGAACGCTGCTAATCCATCTATAATAATACATAATAAAATCGCTGCACTGAAATATAAATTAAATAAAATATACTCAGATCAAGTCGTAAAACACTACCAATACACCAAACAATCACAATTTGAATTTGGAGATAAACCTCATAAGTTACTGGCTCGTCAACTTAGAAAGATGGAAGGAGAAAAAATAATCCACAGGATTAAATCACATACTGGCGAACCTTTAGTACAACCTAAAGATATTAATGAGAGATTTCTGCAATATTATAAAAATCTATATTCAGCTAAAACGACAGAAAATAAGATAGGAATAGAAGCATTTAAAAAAAAATGTAATCTGAAGGGGTTGGATTTACAAAATAGAGAATCACTAAATGCGGAAATTTCAGTAAAAGAAGTTGAAGAGTCTATCAGATCATTAAAAAATGGTAAAACACCGGGACCAGATGGTATCGGTTCGGAATTTTATAAAACATTTTATGATCTGATCACACCACGTCTGAAGATACTTTATGAAAATATCTATATTTGTCAGAAACTACCAGAAACGTTAAATGAATCTATTATAACACTTATACCTAAAATAGACAAAGATCTGGAGGACCCAGGATCATATAGAGCTATAGCTCTTTTAAATACTGATCAAAAGATACTAACGAAAATATTAGCACAAAGATTAAGCACAGTTATTAATAAACTAATTCACCCCGATCAAACAGGATTTATACCAAAACGATATTCCTCATATAACCTCAGACGATTATATAATATTATATATTCGAAAAGAGGTATTAATAAAGACTTAGTAATTATTTCGTTAGATGCGGAGAAAGCCTTTGACCAAGTGGAATGGTCTTATTTGTTTTCGGTTATGGAATTTTTTAATTTGGGAGAGAAGTTTATCACTTGGGTTAAATTATTATATACCAATCCAACAGCTAGAATAATAACAAATCAAATACTATCAAATAAATGTAATCTATTTCGAGGCTGCAGACAGGGTTGTCCTTTATCCCCACTATTGTCTGCACTTGCATTAGAACCTTTAGCTCAACGGGTGAGAATACATCCTGAAATATATGGATATGACACCACAAATACTGAAAATAAAATTTCTTTATATGCGGATGATGTATTACTTTATATCACAAACCCGGAAATTAGTATTCCAAATTTACTAAAATTAATAACTGAATTTGGATCATATTCAGGATATAGTATTAATTGGAATAAAAGTGAACTTATGCCGATAAGGGTAAATAATCTACATATATTACAACAATTTCCTTTTAAGATAGCAAACGAAAAAATAAAATATCTTGGAATTTATGTAACAAAAAGATTTGATTCTTTATTTAAATCTAATTTTCCGCTCTTATTGAATAAATTAAATAAAAATATTTTATATTGGAAAACATTACCAATCTCAATGATAGGTAGAATTAATGCAATAAAAATGATTTTTCTTCCACAATTATTATATCTTTTCCAACTGATTCCGATATATCTTCCTAAAATTTTTTTTAAAAAGATGGATTCCATAGTCACTAACTTTATCTGGGATTATAAGAGCCATAGAATTAAAAAAAGAACACTTATGTAAACCAAAAATAAATGGAGGTCTAGCTCTACCAAATTTTACATTTTATTATTGGGCAGTCAATATTAAAAATATTAACTTTTGGTTAGTAGAGACAGATAAACAACCAACCTGGTTAAAAATGGAAAAAGAAGATTGTTCGCCCTTTGAAATTAGTTCGATTTTATTTGCCAATAATAAAATAAGTAAGAAAACCTATAGTGAAAACCTCATAATAGATAGTGGAATACGTATTTGGAAACAAATAAAGAAAACATTAAAATTGGAATGTATACCACTAGCTCTTACTATTGTAAATAACATCACATTTAAACCTTCAATGATAGATAAAGGTTTTTTACAATGGAAAAACTGTGGAATTAATAAGATGGGAGATCTCTATAGGGAAAAATTTTTCCTTTCATTTCAAGAATTACAACAAATTTATGGATTACATTCAAAAGATTACTTTAGATATTTACAAATTAGAGATTATGTAAAAGCAAATACACATGAAATTAGAAATAGAAAGACAGAGATTTTAGATGAATGTTTAAATAAACACCCAAATACAGAAAAATTGATATCATATATTTATAATATTTTACTGGAAAACGACGCTCCAAGGACAGAAATATATAGACAATCATGGGAAAATGAATTAGGTCAAATTATTAGACCTGATATATGGGATGAAAGTTTACAACACATACATCACTGTTCGCTAAATGCTAGACACTCTCTTATACAATTTAAAATATTACATAGACTACATTATTCAAAAGCTAAATTACATAGTATTTTTCCAAATATATCTGCCATTTGTGACAAATGTCAGCAATTGGAAGCTAATTTAACGCACATATTCACAAACTGTGAAAAAATCACTAAATTCTGGACAGAAATATTTAAAATAATTTCGAATGTTGTTAATTTGAAGCTGATCCCTGACTCAAACTTAATAATACTGGGAATATTAGAAACAGATCAATTAATAACAACGAATCAAAGAATTTTTATTGATTATAGTTTAATAATTGGGAAAAAATTAATACTGAAATTTTGGAAAGGTCCTACATCCCCCACAATTAAAATGTGGATTACAGGAATGTCGGAGACACTTCATCTGGAAAGATTGAGACTTGTTCTAATGGACAGGTTGAATCTTTTCAGAGGAATATGGTCTCCATTTATTGTATATTTAAAGGGTCAAAATGGCTTGGTGCGGGGACCTGACCGTGGCCTGAATAATGGAATGGAGGAAGAATTATGAATAACAAATCATGGATATATCTCCAATGATAGATAACTTTTTTAATACTCCATTCATTTCTCCAATTTGGATCTCTTATTTTTATTTTATTTTTCTCTATCTCTCCCTCTCTAAAAAAAAAAGTATAGAAATATGTAGAACATAATTGTTAATATTAATAATATCACGAATGTATGTAATAAGTAAATTTTATTAATATGTATTTATGTTTAATAAAAATATTTATCAAAAAAACAAACCCAAACCCAAACACAAACTCAAACACAAACCCAAACACAGACCCAAACACAGACCCAAACACAGATCCAAACACAAACCCAAACACACACCCACACACAAACCCAAACACAGACCCAAACACAAACCCAAACACAGACCCAAACACAAACCCAAACACAGACTCAAACACAGACCCAAACACAGATCCAAACACAAACCCAAACACAGACCCAAACACAAACCCACACACAAACCCACACACAGACACACACACAGACCCAAACACAGACCCAAACACAAACCCAAACACAAACCCAAACACAAACCCACACACTGACACACACACAGACACACACACAGACACACACAGACCCAAACACACACCCACACACTGACACACACACAGACACACACACAGACACACACAGACCCACGCACATCAGACACACTTCCCGGAAGCACTTCCAAATGCCGGATAGTCTCCTCCCTGCCCTGGAGGTTCCGCTACGTGCCGGGGGTGGTAAATACAATAATAATACTATAGTAATAATAATTAATATTATTAACAATAATAAGAATTAATCAAAGATTGATTGATCGATGGGTGGGTGGGTGGATGGATGTCAGGAGGAACCGTACACCAATAAAGATTTTAATGCGTTGCATCAGTTGCATTTAACATTTGAGTGGTTTTGCATGATTATTGCAATTAATTTTATTGCATTAAACATCCCAGGAGGCTGCAATATTTCTTTAATGCAAGGCCATCACTGCATTTAACTTTGCAGCAGTCTGCAATGTTATCATAATACGATGCATTAGTTGCATTGAACATTTGAGAGATTTTGCATGATTATTACAATGATTTTAATGCGTTTAATACCCCAGAACAGCTGCAATTTTGATTTAATGCAAGGCCTGCGCTGCATTTAACATTGCAGGAGCCTGCAAAGTTGTTCTAATGTGTTGCATTAATTGCAGTTAACATTTGAGAGGTTTTGCAAAATTATTGCAATTAATTTTATTGCATTTAACATCCCAGGGGGTTACAATATTGCTTTAATGCAACGCCAGCGCTGCATTTAACAATGCAGCAGCCTGCAAAGTTATCCTAATACGATGCATTAGTCGCATTTAACATTTGAGAGGTTTTGCAGGATTATTATTGCATTTCACATCGCAGGGTGTTGCAATATTTCTTTAATGCAAGGCGATCACTGCATTTAACATTGCAGCAGCCTGAAAAGTCATCCTAATGCGATGCATTTGTTGCATTTAACATTTGAGAGGTTTTGCAAAATTATTGCAATTAATTTAAAGCATATAACATCCATTGGGGGTAGCTAGGTGACTTTAATGCAAGGCCATCACTGCATTTAACATTGCAGCAGCCTGCAAAGTTATCCTAATGCGATGCATCAATTGCATTTAACATTTGAGCGGTTTTGCATGATTATTGCAACAGACCCAAACACAAACCCAAACCCAAACACAAACCCAAACACAAACCCAAACACAAACCCACACACAGACCCACACACAAATATAGGCACTCTTACATGCCCTACCGCTCTCTCACACGTAGACCCGCATGCACACGTGCACATTTTGGGATTGAGTTTATCCTTGGATGTTCGCGTCGAGCAGCGCAGCGCAGCGCAGCGTGGCCGGGAGTGTTCCCCGTGACTGGGGCCAAGCCCTTCAGTCGGCCCGTGTCGGCCCGGCTCGCCCACCGCGGATGGCGATGAGAACCGCGCCTCGGGAGCGAGGTGGGAGCCGCGAGGAACCGCAGAGAGCGAGGTGGACCGTCGGAGAGCGAGGAAGGCCGCCGAGAACGAAGGGGCAACCCGCGGTGCGGCGGCAGGCAGGAGATACAACTATCCGGCCAACGTTTGTAACTTTGTCGGCGTCAAAATGTGGCGACTCTTGTGTACCGCCCAGGTGAGGTCTTCTACATGATGTTACCGGGTTGTCTGCAAAACTAAGCATTTCACTCTACCTGGGTCCGTGATAATAAGGTATCACTGAATCATTGAAATTCCTGCCACCGCATACACTAACGCATACGCACACACACCGACTCATGTGCACAATCTCACACATTCACACTCGCATACACGTGCTAGCACACTCTTGCACACTCACACTGTCACACACAATCAATATCCAATGCGAGTCAGGCTACACCTCTGGAGAAATCTAGTTGAGTATGTCAGTTCAGTGCAGTTTATTGTCACGTGTACCGAGGTACCGTGAAAAGACTGTTGCGTGCTGCCCAGTCAGTGGAAACAAAATACTTCATTACAGTCGAGCCATTTACAGAGTATAGATACAT
This sequence comes from Rhinoraja longicauda, assembly GCF_053455715.1. Classification (NCBI taxonomy): domain Eukaryota; kingdom Metazoa; phylum Chordata; class Chondrichthyes; order Rajiformes; family Arhynchobatidae; genus Rhinoraja; species Rhinoraja longicauda. Next base: position 7,745 of record NW_027603642.1, read on the forward strand.
GATAAGGGGATAACGTTCAGTGCGAGGTAAAGCCTGCAAAATCCGATCGAGGATAGTCCGAGGATCAACAGAGGTAGATAGTAGTTCAGCACTGCTTTCTGGTTGTAGTGGGATGATTCCGTTGCGTGATAACAGCTGGGAAGACACTGTCCCTGAAACTGGAGGTGTGCATTTTCACACTTCTGTGCATTTTACCTGATGGGACAGAGGAGAAGCAGGAGTGGCAATGGTGCGACTCGTCCTTGATTATGCTGCTGGCCTTGCCGAGGAAGCGTGGTTTATAAATTGAGTCAATATATGGGAGGTTGCTTTGTGTGATGGTCTGGACAATTCGCAGCAATTTCTGGCGTTCTTGTATGGAGCTGTTCCCAAATCAAGCTGTGATGCATCTTGATAAAATACTTTCTATGGTGCATCTGTCGAAGTTGGTGAGAGTTGTAGAGTGCACGCCGAACTGGCTAAGCCTGCCAAGGACATGGATGGGTGAAGTTCGGTTCGAGACCCTTCTTCAGACTGATTGTGGTGGGAAGGTGGAGAAGGCTGGAACAGCAGGACAAAGCGAGTTGAATGATGAGTGGGTGAATACCGTTTTAATAGTTAGGTGGTTGAGACCAGAGGTTAAAAGATAAAAGTTGCGAGATAAGGATTGAGCAGGTTGGAATTATAAAGAGAGAGGAGGGAATATCGGTTGAAGATGGAGGTGGAGGGGATTAACAGGTGCGTGTCCGCGTGAAGGAAGAATAGAGCGAGGGAAAAGCGTGAAGTTGCACGTTAGTTACCTGGCATTTGCTAATGTTCATACCATTAGGTTGCAAGGTTCCCAAGCGGACTATGAAGTGGCGTTCTTTCTGTTTTAATGTAACCTCTCTGGCGCTGGTGGAGGCCCAGGACAGAAAGGTCAGTGTCCGAGGGGGAGTTACAATGGCTTGCAACGGGGAGATACAGCAAGCCTTAGCAGAACGAGGGTGAGTGTTCGACAAAACGGTCGCCGAGTCTCCATTTCACCACGCCGATGTAAAGGAGGCCATACCTGGAACACCACATGCAGTAGATGAGATTAGAGGAGGTGCAGGTGAACATCTGTCTCACCTGGAAGGGCTTCTCGAGCGTGAGGGAGGGGGTTTAGGGACAGCTGTTACATCCCATGGTGGCTAACTGTTTTAACTGCACTTGCCAAGAAAGGCTTTGGAAAGAGAAGTGATGGTAAGTGATGGAGAGGTGGGGAAATGGATAGAGAAATAGGTCGTACAAAGATAAAAGGGAGAGATAGGGGAGAAGACGAATGAAGAGGTGGAGGGAGAGTGAACGATCAAAGGGAGAGTGGGAGAATGAGGAGAGAGGGGAGTTCAGAGCGAGTGGGTTGGCAAAAGGGGGAGAGGGAAGCATTAGAGAGATACAGGGAGAAGGAGGGAGAGATGCAGTAAGAGTGGGAGGGGAGAGAGGTTGGCAGAGAGCGGTCGGCACAGAGAGGGAGAATAGAGAGTGTAGGGGCGAGAATAACAGTTCAGAGAGAGAATAGCAGTAAAGATGGAGAGAGAGAGAGAAAGAGAGGAGGGAGAGATGTTGCATCATTCGCCGTGTGTTCTACTTTTAAGACAATTCTGAGGCGGCAATGGTTCTGTTCACTGAGTGTCGTGAGTCTTTGGGTCGTTCCTCCTCAGAGGTGATGAAGGTAGAGAATGTTGTTGTCCCAAGGCAAAGCCAGATCTATTCGAGGCAAGCAAGGACTAAATGCTTACTAGGGGTCGCCGGGAGTGTGGGGTTGAAGTCACAATCAGTTAAGCCGCGATCACATTGAGTGTTAAAACAGAGTGGACGGGCCATTTTAATCTGATGTGATCTGTTGAACTAATTCATCACGCTGTGGACAAAGGCTGTCTAGTCCACCTTTAAACTGGGCACCAGAAGCCTTGAGACGGTCCCTTGAATTTGGGATTGCCTTGCTGAGTGAAGAAAATCAGATAACCAACACGAGGTGGAGAGTTGGACCAGATGGAGTTTGAACCAATATCCCCTTTGCTGGAAAAATGCCGCTCCCAATTTCCATCCCCCAGTATCGCCACAATTCCCAGTCTTTGGAGTTTCTCAATCAATTCCCTGAATAAATCACGACCTGTCTCAGCAGGGATTTCACTTGGCTGATGTCATCTGTTTGCGAATCATTTCAAAAGCTCTATTTTTAATTCTGTTGAAACTTCACTGTCCCGGTGGAGACGGAAAATGGTATAAAATCTCCGGGAATGTTCTGCCCCGGCATTTCATTCCGAGAGATTACCGGTAGCTCACGAGGACACGTTGCTGGGCAGAGAAAATGGGGGAAAAGCTTTGGGAATATTTCGACGTGGAGAAAATCTTGTACGTGATCATTGCTGCCGTTGGAGTCCCTGGTAAGTGAACAGAACAATTCAAGTTTTATAACTCCGTCCGCTAACCGGTGTTGACCCGATTCCGATCGTTTCACAAGCTTCCCAACTGATGATCGTTGTGCAAGGTTATGTGAGGTATATCAATCCTCTAAATTACATATTTTTGAATCAACGTTGTGACTTTTCTCATTTTCAGGCAGCCGAAACTAACCCTCTCTTTCTCCCACTGCCGGGACCCACTAGAATGTTGTTCTTGCCTTCAGTGGGACCTTGCCCAGAGTTGTCCCAGTGCTCGGGACAGGCAGCTCTCCGGGACGGTGTGACTGGGAAGGGGTTTACATTGTGAAGTTCACTGTGTCTGAGTTATTGATCAGAGTGAACACCCGCTCGTGTGGACACGTCTCACTGTGGAGTCTGTCACAGTCGGATTCCAACGCCTGTTGGTCAATAATTGGATCGATCTCCTGAACCAGTGGCCGCGGATCTACCGGCGTGTGTTGTTACCGAACTGAGGAATGAATCCATTAACGGAGCCACTCTGCTGCCGGATCCTAAGTTGTCCCTGCCTTCCCTCTGGAACCCTCCTCGTCCCCATCAGATGCCGAGTTCCCAGAGCCCTGGTTAAACGCGGCCGGTCACGGTTAAGTCTGTGAAACCGGCCCCATCAGAGACTGTGAGCGGGGTTAACTGTAGACAGGACCATTCCGCCTATTGTAGCGGGCGGCTGCTCGTTCTCTCCCCTCCCTTTACCCCGCCCGTCGCCTTATCTCCTCTCCCCTGAAGCAGGCAGGTCGGGCACAGTCGGAGCCGGGTCTGACATTGTTAAACCTGCAGCCGCGCACCGACTCCAACACTCCTGATCTCCAGCTGAAAGTGGAGCCGGTGTTCAGCCCCGGAGACCGTGTTCAGTAATGCCCAGTGTCCGCTCCCCTTCTCTTTCCGCAGTGAATTTAGTGGCGATTGTGATCCTGTCCCGGGGAAAGTGCGGCCTCTCCACCTGCACCACTCGCTACCTGGTGGCCATGGCAGCGGCCGATCTACTCACCCTGATCACCGAGGTCATTTTGTATCAGATCCGATACCATTACTTTTATTGGAGTGTCCTGTCCATCACCCCTGTGTGCAGTGTTAACGAAGTACTGAAGTATTCAGCTACAGACTGTTCTGTCTGGTTCACCGTCACTTTCACCTTTGATCGCTTTGTCGCCATTTGTTGCCAGAAGCTGAAAACTAAATATTGCACCGGGAAAACTGCGGCTGCGGTTCTCGCAACAGCCGGCGTTCTGCTGTGTCTGAAAAACGTTCCCTGCTACTTCACAGTGGAACCCCGGACAACCATCGACAATGTCCCGCGGGGCTGTGACACCGTGGACAGTTATTACACTGACCCCGGGTGGGTGGCATTTGACTGGATCGACACGGTTTTAACTCCATTCCTCCCTTTCGCTGTGATCCTGCTGCTCAACGCTCTGACAGTCCGGCACATTTTAGTGGCCAGTCGGGTCCGTCAGGGGCTGAGGGGTGAGAGCAAGGGGGAGAAGCGCAGTGACCCGGAGATGGAGAGCAGGAGGAGGTCTGTGGTTTTACTCTTCACCATCTCCGGCAGCTTCATCCTCCTGTGGCTGACGCTGGTTGTAAACTTCGTCTAT
>NW_027603643.1:0-11746 GCF_053455715.1 Rhinoraja longicauda
GACACGGATGGTCATTCTATCAATTCAGCGAATCACTGGCTCGTACACGGCACAGTATGTGACTAATGCTGCGGTCGGCCACGTAGGAACAATGCTTCAGTTATTCAGCTCCTGCACCAACACGTTTATTTATGCGGTCACCCAGAGGAAGTTCCGGGAGGAGGTGATAAATGCCGTGAAATGTCCCTTTCAGGCCATCCTGACGTTCATTAAAAGTTATGGAGAGAGGTGAAAAATTCAACCCAGGACTGTTGGTACCATCCCGACCAGCAAACCCGTGATTGAACAAACAGATCAAAGAGCTTTGAAGATGGGAATCAGAACATGCACGTTATAGTCAGGTGCAGGATTCACCAGCGTTCATTAAAATATATATGAGAAAGTAATGAAAGCCTTTTACCTGTGTGTAGATTGGGGAATTGATTTTATTCCACAAACTGTTGTGAGATGTCATCAATGGTTCCATTGATATGATTTCCACAGTCGGAAATGAAGTCGTTGGAATCAATTGCGGGAAACTGTTGTGCAAGGGGATGGATGTGTTGATCGTGGCTTTGTGGACCAGTCTGAAACAGCTGATGGAGAGTCGGTACCTGGTTTTCCAACTCTGCTGCCTTTTGTCCCCAGTGACGACGGGGAGAGATGGAAAGCAGACTTTCACCTCCCCATCACTTACTTGACACATGAACACAAAGACACGATATCCCCGTCTTCATCAGACGAGAGAGAAACAAGCAATAACACTGCATGGTCCGGCTTTATGTTGTCATTTGAATATGGAATGTAATAATAATAATTGAAATAGTTTTATGAAAGACATTCACTCCAGTTGAACTGCCAAAAGAGCATTTGCTTTACTTTAATGATCTATGTACACACACTCCAAGTTTGATCGCGCTGCAGTTCCCCACCTCTCAACATCTTTCCACTTACTGGTCATTTCATTACCTTGTTATCGATTCCTTCCTGCTTTCCTCCTCCGTAATGACTTGGATGAAAGCATTAAAAGTATAATGAGCAAATTTACAGATGATACAAAGCTGGGTGATAATGTGAGCTGTGAGGAAGTTGCTATGAGGTTGCATGGTGACTTGGATAGGTTGTGTGAGTGGGCGGATGCATGGCAGATGCAGTTTAATGTGGATAAGTGTGAGGTTATCCACTTTGGTGGTAAGAATAAGAAGGCAGATTATTATCTGAATGGTTTCAAGTTAGGAAAAGGGGACATACAACGAGATCTGGGTGTCCTAGTGTCACTGAAAGGAAGCATGCAGGTACAGCAGGCAGTGAAGAAAGCCAATGGAATGTTGGCCTTCATAACAAAAGGGGTTGAGTATAGGAGCAAAGAGGTCCTTCTGCAGTTGTATAGGGCCCTAGTGAGACTGCACCTGGAGTACTGTGTGCAGTTTTGGTCTCCAAATTTGAGGAAGGATATTCTTGCTATTGAGGGCATGCAGCGAAGGTTTACTAGGTTAATTCCCGGAATGGCGGGACTGTCACATGTTGAAAGACTGGAGCGGCTAGGCTTGCATACACTGGAAGTTAGAAGGTTGAGAGGGGATCTTATCAAAACATGTAAGATTATTAAGGGGTTGGAAACGTTAGAGGCAGGAAACATGTTCCCAATGTTGGGGGAGTCCAGAACCAGGGGCCACAGTTTAAGAATAAGGGGTAGGCCATTTAGAACAGAGATGAGGAAATACTTTTTCAGTCAGAGAGTTGTAAATCTGTGGAATTCACTGCCTCAGAAGGCAATGGAGGCCAATTCTCTGAATGCATTCAAGAGAGAGCTAGATAGAGCTCTTAAGGATTGTGGAGTCAGGGGGAATGGGGAGAAGGCAGGAACGGGGTACTGATTGAGAATGATCAGCCATGATCACATTGAATGGTGGTGCTGGCTCGATGGGCCGAATGGCCTACTCCTGCACCTATTGTCTATTGTCTATTGTATCACCAATGAAGTTGAGATAACTCCTCTGTAATTATGTCGTTTCTTACTTCCCTCTTCCATTTCTAAACAACAGTAAATCATCAGCAGTCCTCCAGTCCAACAACACCATTCTTGGGCCTAATGATTTATTCATTTTTAAAGATGCTATATCCTTAATGTTTGTCCCATGTGATATTTCACCCTCATTTGCCTGAATTAAAACAGTGGCATCACGTTGATTTGGTGAGGACTAAAAGTAATGAAAGGAAGCATGCAGGTACAGCAGGCAGTGAAGAAAGCCAATGGAATGTTGGCCTTGGTAACAAGAGGAGTTGTGTATAGGAGCAAAGAGGTCCTTCTACAGTGGTACCGGGCCCTGGTGAGACCGCACCTGGAGTACTGTGTGCAGTTTTGGTCTCCAAATTTGAGGAAGGATATTCTTGCTATGGAGGGCGTGCAGCGTAGGTTCACTAGGTTAATTCCCGGAATGGCGGGACTGTCGTATGTTGAAAGGCTGGAGCGATTGGGCTTGTATACACTGGAATTTAGAAGGATGATGGGGGATCTTATTGAAACATATAAGATAATTAGGGGATTGGACACATTAGAGGCAGGAAACATGTTCCCAATGTTGGGGGTGTCCAGAACAAGGGGCCACAGTTTAAGAATAAGGGGTAGGCCATTTAGAACGGAGATGAGGAAGAACTTTTTCAGTCAGAGAGTGGTGAAGGTGTGGAATTCTCTGCCTCAGAAGGCAGTGGAGGCCAGTTCGTTGGATGCTTTCAAGAGAGAGCTGGATAGAGCTCTTAAGGATAGCGGAGTGAGGGAGTATGGGGAGAAGGCAGGAACGGGGTACTGATTGAGAGTGATCAGCCATGATCGCATTGAATGGCGGTGCTGGCTCGAAGGGCTGAATGGCCTACTCCTGCACCTATTGTCTATTGTCTATTAATTCATTAAGAATCTCACCCACATCTTCTTATACACAAACAAGTCATCTGTATGGTCACTAATTGTCCTGAATCATCCCCAAGTAGCTGTTTCCAGTCCATTTTACTCAATCACCCCTCACTACAGCCCTTCATCCTCCTCTGACGTTATATCCCACACCTAGCCCACACCAACGTCTCTTCTTCCAGAAGTGACTGAAGAAATATAGCATGTCTCTAGTGACTCTTACTAACTTCTAGATGCAGGAAAACTGTTCCCGGTGTTGCTAGATGCAGGAAAAATGTTCCTAATTTGGCGGGAGTCCAGAACCAGGGATCACAGTTTAAGAATAAGGCGTATGCCATTTAGGACTGAGATGAGGAAAATCATTTTCACCCAGAGAGTTGTGAATCTGTGGTATTCTCTGCCACAGAAGGTAGAGGCCAATTCATTGGATGTTTTCCAGAGAAAGTTGGGATAGTTCTTAGGGTAACGCGATCAAGGGGAATGGGGAGAAAGCAGGAACTGGATGATTAGCCATGATTCTGGATGATCAGCCATGATCATATTGAATGGCGGTGGTGGCTCCAAGGGCCGAATTGCCTCCTCCTGCACCTACTTTGTATGCTTTTCTACGTTTCTACAGTTGCACCACAGAAGCATACTGTTGGGTTACATCACGGCTTGGTTTAGGAATAGTTCTGCCCAAGACCGCGAGAAATTGCAGCGAATTGTAGATGTAGCCCAGAAATTGCAGAGAATTGGAGTTTAGGTTAGTTCAGAGATCCAGCGCTGAAACAGGCCCTTCGGTCCAACGAGTCCGCACTGGGCAGCAATCCCCGCACATCAACACTATCCTACACACGCTGGGGACGATTTACATTGGTACCAAGCTAATTACTCAACAAACCTGCACGTCTTTGGAGTGTGGGAGGAAACCAAAGATTTCGGTGAAAGCCCACGCAGGTCATTGGGACAACATGCAAACTCCAGACACACCAGTACTCATAGTTCGGGTCAAACCCGGGTCTATGGTGCTGGAAGGCAGCAAGTCTACCGCTGCGCTACCGTGCTGCCCATATGTAGATGTAGCCCATCACACAGGCCAGTCATCCCACCATTGACTCGAACAGAGTCATAGATTTGTTTCACCCGGTTATTTCCTCTTCTCTCGGCTCCCGTCTGGCAGGACGTACAGAGGCTTGAAAGCACAAACCTCCAGTCTCAGGATCTGCTATTTCCTCTGTTATCAGGCTTGTTAACGGTCCTTCCATAAACTAGGGTACTGTTCAATTCACCTCTACCCCATTGAGGAGTTTGGACTTCGTCCAAGGAACTGATGCGCGACGATGCGCTGCAATGCTGAGAACTATATTCTGTACTCTGTCCCTTCCACTTTGCTTTATCTATTGTACTTGAGCTTTAACTAGTTGTATCTATGTACAGTATATCTGATCTGTATAGATAGTGTGAGAAACAAAGCTTTTCACAGGACCCCTGTACATGTGACAATAAAAAACTTAAACCTAAAGAAAGATATCAGCCTTGCCATTTCCTAACTATCCTCTCAGCACAGCACCAAGCGTCTCCCCCCTCCCCCCACACACACACCTCACCGCCGAAAACCCTCTCAGTTAGCCTCTTCTCTTTCTTTTGATTGCATGCCTTTCCAACCTCTGCCGGACCACACTATCTCCATGACCTCCCTCTCTCTCATGTTGAGCGGACAGTCCTCAGCAGAGGTATCACCTTCGTACCCCTGCACCCAAACCTCAACGGGTTCCCGTCATGATGTTGAGGCCAATCATGATGTTGAGATTCTCTTCCGTCACCTATGTCTTTGGCACGGAGTTCTCACTCACCCTTCCTCATGGACATCCCCTGTGGGTCTTGCACCCTCTCTTGATCTTCTCATTTTCAATTGCCATCACCGAATCATCCACCTGGACTTCTTCACTCTCCTCACACACTCCAACCTCAGCCTGTCCCAATGGGCCGCAATCCACACACTTCACACCGACCACAAATCTGCAGAAAAGGTGGTGCTGCTGTAGACTGGTGGACTGACCTCTACCTTGCAGAGGCCTGTTGGCAGCTCTCAGACACCTCATTGTACCTTCCCCTGCACCATGACCTCACCAACGAATACCCCAATTCCACCGGTCCCGCATTGTCACAGATCTCATCACACGAGGAGATTTCCCCTCCACAGTGTCCAACCTGAGAGTGCCTCAGCCTTGCACTTCCTGCTTCCATCTCCACAAACAGGACTGTCCTGGTAGGCCACTGTTTCTGCCTGTTCTTGCCCCACTGAACCTATCTCCTCACTCCGAGACCCTGTCTCTTTCCAGTCTCTTCCCACCAACATCCATGTCACTTCACCTGCCTTACACCATTTTAACAATGTCCGATTCATGGCTCCCACCTGCTTCTCCTCGCCATTGATGTCCAGTCTTGAAATATCTCCATCCATCTTCATGACGTCTTAAAAATCTCCGCTTCTTTCTGACACAAAATTCCATCCAATTCCCCCCTGGCAACATGCTCATCGGCTAGAAATGAGTGTTTAGCAACTTTCAATGGGAAACATTTAACGGAGATATTATTAGGTGGGATGTTTCTAAATGTTATTACTCTTTACCCCAGGACAACCTGCAAGCGACCTTCCAGAACTGGTACGGGACGGCACAGTCGTGTTGCTGTCTTACAGCGCTTGCTGTATTTACGCGGTTTGTACCTTCTCCCCGTGACTGCGTGTGTTTTAAACGACACTCCCACACTCCAAGGTATGTAGGCAGATTGGCTCGGTATAAGTGTAAACTGTTCCTAGTGCATGTAGGATCGTGTTAATGTGCGGGGATCGCTGGTCGGTGCGGGCTCGATGGGTATTTTTTTAAGGTGCAATGTTTTTTTCTGCATTCGTGGTATGAATCTTGTTTTATTATGTTTATACGAACCCAGTAGAGTGAAACATTTTGTTTGATTGCTTTGAGGTGAAATTCTACCATACAAATACAATCAAGCCATATAAAGGTAGAGGTAGGGCAAAGAGAAAAGTAACCAGAGGGCAGAATGCAGTGTTTCAGCATTATGGAGTAAAAGTTACTGAACAAATGCAGTGTGAAAGTAGTCCTGATAACAGAAGGGTAGAAGCTGTTCCTGCATCTAGTGATGCATGCTTTCAAGCTTTGGTAAGTTCTGCCGAAACGAGACGGGAGAAGAGGGAATGAGTAGAGGACACATGGACCAAGATTAAGTTGGCTCCCTCCCAAAGTGTCATGAAGTGTAGATGGATTTGATGGGGGTAATCTCCACCACATAATTGCTGTAAAAGATGGAAATCTCATTCCACACTTTTGAGTCTACACTGAGGAATTTGATTGCACCAGTTAATCAAATTCCAATCTCGTTACAGCTTAACTTTCTTTCACATATTACCTGTTTGCCCATGTCCTTCCCGACAACTGTTAAACCAGCGATAGTTAACAAAGACTCCTCCTGCTCCCTTTCACTGTCAAATTAATGATGTCTCCTTTTTTCAAATTCACAGATAACGTCGTCGCAATTGTAATATTATCACTTGGGCAGTGTGGACTCTCCAAAGGTGTCACCTGGTGTCTTATGAAAATAGAGGATCGACTCGTCATCAGATTTCAAGTCATTCTCACTAGATATATTACTTCGTATATTCGCTGGTGTGGGCTGCCTTTGACTGGGGGCCCTGCATTTTTTCCCCATTCGTCCCCTTCATGCTGATCCTGCTGCTCAATGCTGTAACTGTCCGGCACATCTTGATGGTCAGTTTTGTCCTCAGGAAACTGGGGGAGGGGGGGGGGGGGGCAGCGGAGGAGAAGGACGACCCAGAGGTGAAGAATCGAAGAAGATCCATTATTTTGCTCTTCATTATATTGGCCAATTTTATCCTGTTATGGATGACAAGGTGGTCATTCTATCAATTATCTGAATTACTGGATCATGAGTTACGGTTTGGATCCTGTTTTTGTGGCAGACTTAATAGGAACAATGCTTCAGTTATTCAGCTCCTGCACAAATACCAGGCGACAAGGTGGTGTAGCATTAAATCGCCAGAAACCCGGTTTCAATCCTGACTACGAGTGCTTATTCACAAAATGCTGGAGTAACTCAGCAGGTCAGGCATCTCAGGAGAGAAGGAATGGGTGACGTTTTGGGTCGAGACCCTTCTTCAGACTGATGTCAGGGGGGCGGAACAAAGGAAGGATATAGGTGGAGACAGGAAGATAGAGGGAGAACTGGGAAGGGGAGGAGAAGAGAGGGACAGAGGAACTATCTAAAGTTGGAGAAGTCAATGTTCATACCGCTGGTCTGCAAGCTGCCCAAGCGAACTCTACCTCCGCTACATCGATCACTGCAGTGGTGCTACCTCTTGTACCCATGCAGAACTCACGGACTTCATATACTTCACGTCCAATTTCCATCCTGCTCTTAAATATACTTTGACTATCTCCGACATCTCCCTACCGTTTCTGGACCTCACCATCTCCATCACAGGAGAGACTAGTGACTGACATCTACTATAAACCCACTGACTTGCAAAGCTATCTGGACTACACTTCTTCCCACCCTGTATCCTGCAAAAAGTCTATCCCCTACTCCCAATTCCTCCGTCTACGCCGCATTTGCACCCGGGATGAGGTGTTTCACACTAGGGCATCAGCGATGTCCTCATTCTTCAGGAACCGGGGATTCCCCTCTACTATTATAGATGAGGCTCTCACTAGGGCCTCTTTAATATCCCACAGGTCCGCTCTTGCTCCTCCTCCCCACATTCGTAACAAGGACAGAATCCCCTTCGTTCTCACCTTCCACCCCATCAGCCAGCGTATCCAACAAATCATCCTCCAACATTTCTGTCATCTCCAACGGGATCCCACTACTGGCCACATCTTCCCATCCCCTCCCCTTTCTGCATTCCGCAGAGACCGTTCCCTCCATAACTCCCTGGTCCAATCGTCCCTTCCTACCCAAACCACCCCATCCACGGGCACTTTCACTGCAACCGCATGAGATGCAACACCTGTCCCTTTACCTCCCCCCTCAACTCCATCCAAGGACCCAAACAGTCTTTACAGGTGAGACAGAGGTTCACCTGCACCTCCTCCCACCTCATCTATTGTATCCGCTGCTCTAGATGTCAACTTCTTTACATCGGCGAAACCAAACGCAGGCTCGGCGATTGTTTCGCTCAACACCTTCGCTCAGTCCGCCTTAACCAACTTGATCTCCCAGTGGCTGAGCAGTTCAACTCCCCCTCCCACTCCCAGTCTGACCTTTCTGTCATGGGCCTCCTCCAGTGTCATAGTGAGGCCCACCGGAAATTGGAGGAACAGCACCTCATATTTTGCTTGGGCAACTTGCAGCCCAGCGGTATGAACATCGACTTCTCCAACTTTAGATAGTTCTTCTGTCCCTCTCTTCCCCTCTCTTCCCCTCCCCTTTCCCAGTTCTCCCTCTATCTTCCTGTCTCCACCTATATCCTTCCTTTGTTCCGCCCCTCTGACATCAGTCTGAAGAAGGGTCTCGACCCGAAATGTCACCCATTCCTTCTCTCCTGAGATGCTTCCTGACCTACTGAGTTACTCCAGCATTTTGTGAATAAATACCTTCCATTTTGTACCAGCATCAGCAGTTATTTTCCTGACTACGAGTGCTGTCTGTATGAAGTTTGTACATTCTCCGCGTGACCACGTGAGTTTACCCCGAGTGCTCTGTTTTCCTTCTACATTGCAAAGATGTAGTAAAGATTGTAAATTGTCCCTAATGTGTAGGATAGTGCTAGTGCACGGGGATCACTGGTCGGCGTGGACTTGGTGGGCTGAAGGGCCTGAATGTCTAAACTAAGCTGAACAAAACTCAATTTGCGGAGTCACTCAGAGGAAGTTCAGGGAGGTGGTAAGTGAAGTATATTAAATCGTAGTGAGAGAGCTGGACAATTCAACCCAGAATTTGTAGTGGTGTTATCATTCCTGACCAGCAAAACATTGTTTGAAAAAAGCTCCGAGCTTTGTACTTGAGATTTTGAATATTCACAATGGGCGGCACGGTAGCGCAGCGGTAGAGTTGCTGCTTTACAGCGAATGCAGCGCCGGAGACTCAGGTTCGATCCTGACTACGGGTGCTGCACTGTAAGGAGTTTGTACGTTCTCCCCGTGACCTGCGTGGGTTTTCTCCGAGATCTTCGGTTTCCTCCCACACTCCAAAGACGTACAGGTATGTAGGTTAATTGGCTGGGTAGATGTAAAAAATTGTCCCTAGTGGGTGTAGGATAGTGTTAATGTACGGGGATCACTGGGCGTCACGGACTTGGAGGGCCGAAAAGGCCTGTTTCCGGCTGTATATATATGATATGATATGATATGATAATCAGCTGCAGGATTTACCAGGATTATTAAACATATTTTGGACAAGAAATGAAACTTTTAAGATTGGATAATTGATTTTATTTAACGTGTTGATAAGATGCATTCATTAATGTAGTCAATAGCTCCAATGACATGAATTCCACAGTTAGCAATGAAGGCGTTTGAATCAATTGGAGGAAACAGGTTGTGCAAGGGGAAGGATGGGTTGAACATGGCTTTGTGGGCCAGTGTGAAACAGCTAGTGATGAGTTGGTACCTGGTTCTCCAACACTGCTGCTTCCACCCCCATGACGAATGGAAGAGATGGAAAAGAAAACTTACACCTCCCCATCATTGACTTGACACAAGCCCACAAAGGCAAGATCTCCCCAATATTACAGTGTGTGTTCATTGAAGTAGTGAAACACAGGTAATTACATTACATGGTCTGGTTTTACTCTGAAAATTGATAATGTGGGGTGTGAAATGTATGGATTATAAGTAAATAATGTTTGAGATGCACTCTCAGTCTGAAAGCATTTCAGTCAATGATGAATATGTTGAGTGGTTATTTCTAGCAATCTGTGCAGAGCTGAGGTTGTGGGTTCAAGTCCTACTCCAGAGGTTCAAGCACATTACCCTCTCACACACTCCGGTCGAATATTGGATAGGACACCAGGGATGAAAGCCCAGTGATGGAGAGCTTTATGGATCAAAGTTCCATGGCCACCATTTCCTCCCAAGGCTCTTCAGATTAGTTCCTCATCTGACTGAAACTACCCTCACACTGTTTCTAAATAGTTTTGTCCTAAATGGACGTGAATCAGAAATTCGAGAAATAAATCTGCAATGCTCCCGACATTGTCCCGGGGTGTGGGATCTATGGACTGAGCACTCATTGACTAAAAGATTGTCTCCACAGTGGAATGATGCTGAAGAAAGCAGACTGACCATTGGTGGGTAGACAGTACAGTCAGTTCCACTTCCATTTCTTTGCTGATTATTTGGGAGTCGACAATTGAAGAATTAGCCGATGGAATCAAACAAATAATGAAATTCCTCCTCCAGTCCAATAAACCATTTACATTTTGCGTACAAATCACTACTGGAAATGAAGTAATCCTGAGGAACAGTCTAGAGCATTGAGGTAATTGGGAATGTCCTTGACAACACACCAATTGACCCCCATCCATAAGGCACAAGGCGGCCGTGTGAAGGAATACTTTCCACGTGCCTGGACGTGGGCAACTCCCAAGAAGCTCAAAACTAACCAGGACAGAGCAGCCTGCTTGACTGACACCCCATGAACAACCCTACACATTCACTCCCCCCACTGTTGGCACATCGTGGCTGCAGAAAATCACATCAGTTATTTGATTGAGCTGTGCAACAGCAAACACGAAACATTAATTGCCAAGAACAATAAGATGGGTTCATGGGGAACAGTGCCACATGCAGTTCTCTTCACAATCAACACAACCCTGACATAGAAATGTATCTTCATTCCTTCATAGTCACTTGGTGTAAAAATGCGAGCTCCAAGCCCAACACTCTGAATCACTCCACAGTGCTATCAAACGACACTTATTCACCAATACCCTCCTCACCAATGCCCATTTGGCTTTGCCAGAACAACTTGGTTCCAGAGCTCTTCCAATCCTTAGTCCCAACATGGACCAAAGAGCTGATTTCCAGAAGTGGGGTGAGAGCCTGTCCTTGGCGTCAGGGCATATTTGACTGACTGTGGCATCAGGGTGTCATGGTAAAACTGAAGTCAAGGAGCACCAAAAGGAAAACACTCCAGTGGTGGAGTCGCACCTTGCACAATGAATGATGGTTCGGTCATTGAAGGATGAACATCCTGGATCCAGGCCATCACTGCAGGAGTAGTTCAGGGCAAACACCTTCAACAACTTCATCAATGACCTTCCATTCATAACTCCACAGCAAATAAAGAAGCTCCTATCTGCATGGAGTAAGAGCTGGTGGATGATTGTCTTTAATGCTGTTACCTTAACACATTTAATATCTGGAACCATATCTGCATTCTGCTGAGATACATTCAGAACTTTGTCATTCATTGCTTGGTGTGATAGAGAAATAAACATGTTCACAAACCTCTGAGTGAAGAAATATTTCCATTTTCCTAAATGTCTAATCCCACTCACCTCAAACTTACATTTTAGCAATTCCCCCACTCCCACTGTCCTGCTGGATCCAATGGAGAATGGAAGTGTTGAGATTCCATTAATCAAGCCCAAACACGTTCTCTGCGAGCTGCCCTGACAATAGGGAGAAAAGCCCAGTGCTGTAGAGCTGTGTGATACCTTTGTCCCCTTCTCTTGCCGACGGGCAGCTTGTTCTGTTAGGGAGATGTGTCGTTGACACTCTGGGACATAATTATTTCCATTTTCCTATATTTCATTAACTGCTCTCTCGGAATTACAACACGCACTTTGTTTTCCTTTTTTCAATGATACTCATCATTCTGTTATCTTTTTCCCAC
>NW_027603644.1:0-11687 GCF_053455715.1 Rhinoraja longicauda
TGGAACATTAAGCTGCCAGTCCTGTCCCACTTAGACAGATTTCTGTAATGGGTACAACATCCCAGTGGCACATACGTATCCACACACTCAGCTCATCCGCCTTACCCCTCAGACCTCTAACATTAAAATAATTGCAATTCAATCAAACAGCCCTACCTCGCTTGTTGTCACGTCTATATTGTCCACCCCCACCCCCCAAACTTATGTGAATCCCACCACGATGGATCTTCCAGGCACGATGCTTCCTTCTGCCTAATATTACTGCTCTTCCCTGACGGGTCATCGCCTAACAGTCAACATAGCATCCCAGTTGCACACACCTATTCACACCCTCAGCTCATCAGCCTGACATTAATAATTGCAATACAATCATGTAGCCCTTCCTGGCTCGCCTATTTTGTCAACTGAACTTTCTCTGAAAGTTAGCCTCCTGTTTCTCATCTGCCTCAGTCATGCATTGGATCTCATCCTTCAACCAATCTAGCGTCGATCCACCCATATAGCTTCAGCAAACTGCCGGTCAGGATGTGTAAGAATGAACTGCAGCTGCTGGTTTAAACCGAAGAAAGACAAAAATATGGGCAATTGGAGGAACAGCACCTCATATTTCGCTTGGGCATTTTATACCCCAGCGGTATGAACATTGTCTTCTCCCACTTCAGGTAGTCCTTGCTTCCCCTCTCTATCCCCTCCCCTTCCCAGTTCACCTACTAATCTTCCTGTCTCCGACTACATCCTATCTTTGTCCCACTCCCTCCCCTGACATCAATCTGAAGAGGGCCTCGACCCGAAACGTCACCCATTCCTTCTCTCCTGAGTTGCTGCCTGACCAGCGGACTTACTCCAGTATTTTGTGTTTACCTTCGATTTAAACCAGCATCTGCAGTTTTTGTTTCCCGAAACAACGGATACAGTAGATAAATTTGGATGAGGTGCAAATTAACTTTTGCCTAACCTGAAAGGACTGTCGAAGTCCCTGGACAGAGTCGAGGGAGGAGGTATCGCGACAGGTGTTGCATCTTGTACGGTTGCAGCGGAAGATACCTGGGGAGGGGGTGGTGGGTGGGAAGGGATAAGTTAACCAGGGAGTTCCGGAGGGAACGGCATCTGCGGAAGGCGGCAAGGGGTGGAAGTCGGAAAATGTGGCTAGTGGTGGGATCCCATTGGAGGTGGCGGAGATTTTGTAGGATTATGTGCTGTATGTGACGGCTGATAGGGTGGAATGTAAGGACGAGGACGACTCTGTCTCTGTTGCGAATAGGAGGGGGGGGGGGGGGGCAAGGGCGGAGCTGCAGGGTACCGAGGAGATACGAGTCAGGGCCTCATCTATGATGGGAGAGGGGATTCCCCGTTCCCTAAAGATGAGGACATCTCAGATGTTCTAGTAAGGAACATCTCATCTTGGGCGCAGATGCGGCGGAGACGGAGGATTTGGGAGAAGGGGATGGACTCAAAGCAGGAAGCAAGGGGGGAAGACGTATAGTCGAGATAGTTGTGGCAGTCAGTGGGTTTGTAATAGACGTCAGTCAGTGGTCTATTTCTTGTGATGGAGACTGGGAGCTGCCGCTCAGGATATTGGCGTTCCCTTCAGGTTCAGCTGCAACTTATCCCTCTTGTGCAGGTCACGTCTGCCCCAGAAGAAATCCCAGTTGTACAAAAGTATGAATCCCTGCATCAGCTCCATTGCCACGCAATCACCTGTCCTTGTTTTCCCTGTTCCTACACTCACTAGCACGGAGTACAAGCAGTACTACGGAGATCACTGTCCTGTATTTTTTACATCTTTCTGAACATCCTATGTCATTTGTACCAACATGCACAGTGACTTCTGGCTCCTCACTCTCCCTCTTGAGAATATCAAGTAGCCGCTCCGAATCATCCTGGACCCTGGCACCAGAAAGCAATACACAATACAGGAGTCTCGATTGCTTCCACGGAATCTCCTGTCCACCACTCTCTCCAACAGATGTATATCCTACCACTATGGCTTTGCCAGGCACGGAGCCTCATCCTGCCTGATACTACTGCTCTTCCCTGACGGGTCATCCCCTAACAGTCTCCAAAACTGTTACGTGTTTTGAAAGGGAATGGCCACCTTCACCCTTTGCTAACTAGGTGTCCTGGGGGTCACCCACCTCCATTCATCCTGGTCTTTGGGCATGACCACCTCACTGTTAGTTTTGTCCAAAAAGTCTTTCGGATGAATCCGGGGTCATCTGTCTGCATCTCCAGTTCCCAAATACAGCCTGCAAGGAGCTGCACCTGGACACATTTCCCACGGGTTTAGTCACCAGCGACACCAGCAGTTGCTCTGACATCCCAGGTGCTGCAGGAGGAACGTTGCATCATTCCACCTGTCTCTTGGTGGCACTGAAATAAGAACCAACAAGCTCACCATTATCACACAACTGGCTAAACAGCAGGTTCAACAGACTGTACCTTTATCTCCTCCCCTTCTCACACTCCTTGCCGAAGACTCGTGAGCCGAAGACTGGCACTTGCCCTCTACACAGCACATTACCTCTACACAGCCTCTCTACCAACACAGCCACTCCCAACAGGCCGCTTCGCTGGATCTTGCCTTTTTATTAGTTGCTCAATCAGCCAATTTCGTTGCTTCAAACAATATGCGTGCCATATTTTCAAGTGCTCTGCTAAACAGTGGTCCTTTCATCCGCGTCATTAAGATAAGTTGTAATATAGGGAGGCCCAGCACTGGTCTTTACAGCATCGGTCTGGACATTGACCCATTTATTAAAGTGAATGGGCTGCCCGGCAAGTGGTCAGTGTAATCCTGGATGGTGTCGGAGCTGCAACACCACTTGACGTGCCCCTGATGGTCCATGGGGAAAGGTTTGAATGTGAAAAAGCGAGTCTCGGTGAAAGATTTCAATACTGTTATACCACCAGGCCACAGGATGGAAATGTCTGATTCAGTTTAGTTTCTGGATCAATATTGACATTCCATGCCCCCTCCCACAAAACCTACCCGCTCTCACCCCCAACATCACAGGAGCTGGCCAGAATTAACTGGAAGGAGGCCCTAGCAGGGCGGACGGTGGAACAGCAATGGCAGATATTCCTAGGAATAATGCAAAAGTTGCAGGATCAATTTATCCCAAGAGGAGGAAAGATTCCAAGGGGAGTAAGAGGCACCCGTGGCTGACAAGGGAAGTCAAGGACAGCATAAAAATAAAAGAGCAGAAGTACAACAAAGCAAAGAAGAGTGGGAATCCAGTGGATTGGGACTCTTTCAAAGAGCAACAGAAGATGACTAAGAAGGCAATACGGGGATAAAAGATGAGGTACGAGGGTAAACTAGCCAATAATATAAAGGAGGATAGTAAAAGCTTTTTTAGGTATGTAAAGAGGAAAAAATAGTCAAGACAAATGTTGGTCCCTTGAAGACATAAGCGGGGGAATTTATTATGGGAACAAGGAAATGGCAGATGAGTTGAACCGGTACTTTGGATCTGTCTTCACTAAGGAAGATACAAGCAATCTTCCAGATGTTCTAGTGGCCAGAGATCCTAGGGTAACGGATGAACTGAAGGAAATCCATATTAGGCAGGAAATGGTGTTGGTAGACTGATGGGACTGAAGGCTGATAAATCCCCAGGGTCTGATGGTCTGCATCCCAGAGTACTTAAGGAGGTGGCACTAGAAATTGTGGACGCATTGGTGATCATTTTCCAATGTTCTATACATTCAGGATCAGTTCCTGTGGAATGGATGGTAGCTAATGTTGTTCCACTTTTTAAGAAAGGAGGGAGAGAGAAAACGGGAAATTATAGACCAGTTAGTCTGACATCAGTGGTGGGGAAGATGCTGGAGTCAATTATAAAAGAAGAAATTGCGGAGCATTCGGATAGTAGTAACAGGATTGTTCCGAGTCAGCATGGATTTACGAAGGGGAAATCATGCTTGACTAATGTTCTGGAATTCTTTGAGGATGTAACTAAGAAAATTGACAGGGGAGAGCCGGTGGATGTGGTGTACATTGACTTTCAGAAAGCTTTTGACAAGGTTCCACATAGAAGATTAGTGGGCAAAATTAGAGCACGTGGTATTGGAGGTAGGGTACTGACATGGATAGAAAATTGGTTGACAGACAGAAAGCAAAGAGTGGGGATCAATGGGTCCCTTTCAGAATGGCAGGCAGTAACTAGTGGGGTACCGCAGCTATTTACGATATACATTAATGAAATCGATGAAGGGATTAAATGTACCATTAGCAAATTTGCAGATGATACAAAGCTGGGTGGTAGTGTGAGCTGTGAGGAAGATGCTATGAGGATGCAGGGTGTCTTGGAAAGGTTGTGTGAGTGGGCGGATGCATGGCTGATGCAGTTTAATGTGGATAAGTGTAAGGTTATCCACTTTGGTGGTAAGAATATGAAGGCAGAGTATTATCTGAATGGTGTCAAGTTAGCAACAGATCTGGGTGTCCTAGTGCATCAGTCACCGAAAGGAAGCATGCAGGTACAGCAGGCAGTGAAGAAAGCCAATGGAATGTTGGTCTTCATAACAAGAGGAGTTGAGTATAGGAGCAAAGAGGTCCTTCTACAGTTGTACAGGGCCCTGGTGAGACCGCACCTGGAGTACTGTGTGCAGTTTTGGTCTCCAAATTTGAGGAAGGATATTCTTGCTATTGAGGGCGTGCAGCGAAGGTATACTAGGTTAATTCCCGGAATGGCGGGACTGTCATATGTTGAAAGACTGGAGCGACTAGGCTTGTATACACTGGAATTTAGAAGGATGAGAGGAGATCTTATCGAAACGTATAAAATTATTAAGGGGTTGGACACGTTAGAGGCAGGAAACATGTTCCCAATGTTGGGAGAGTCCAGAACAAGGGGCCACAGTTTAAGAATAAGGGGTAGGCCATTTAGAACTGAGATGAGGAAAAACATTTTCAGTCAGAGAGTTGTGAATCTGTGGAATTCTCTGCCTCAGAAGGCAGTGGAGGCCAATTCTCCGAATGCATTCAAGAGAAAGCTAGATAGAGCTCTTAAGGATAGGGGAGTCAGGGGGTATGGGGAGAAGGCAGGTGCGGGGTACTGATTGAGAATGATCAGCCATGATCACATTGAATGGCGGTGCTGGCTCGAAGGGCCGAATGGCCTCCTCCTGCATCTATTATCTATTGTCTATTGATAGTGGTGGATTGTGGTTCACAGTTCACTTCGTAATCTTTTCCTTCTTGTGTTGATCATTGTTTAATCCCACTATTATTATTCGGTTTACTGCAGAGCAGCAGAATATGGTAATACCTATCCACACCTTGGCTGAAGATGGAAACAGGACTGCGGCTCCAGTGACCCCAACAACAAGTACGGACACAGGTGTGTTGCAGAATTCTTCAAGATATAAATGTTGTCTTGATATCTGGTTGCATCTAATGCATGGTCGACAGGTCCGAAGGATAAGGGATGAAGGAAGGGACTGAGAAAGAGAGGATGTTATCCTGCAGGCGGTAATTGAAAGGACAGAGGGAGTGATCATTGAGGCGATGATTCATCCTCATTGAAGATTCAGATATGCATTAATGCAGTGACTGGGGAGAGGCTTTCTGAGAAACTGAAGAGTATAAGATGGCGCATAAAACATGGCGACTCTTGTATTTGGACTCTGTGCAGTCTGCACTGTTAGAGTTATTATGGTCAAGTTGTACCTCAGAGTCATAGAGGCATACGGTATGGAAAAAGGCTCACCTTGGACATGTCAAACAACATGGCCGATCTACTATAGTCCCACAAGCCTGTGTAAGACCCATGTCCCTCTAAACCTATCCTATCCATGTACCGTTTTTGTCATTTGTTTCTTGATTCTCCTCCTCTGGGTAAAAGACTGTGTGCATTGATCTATTCCATATTGTGGCCAAGCCACTACAATATAACAGATAGTGTATCGATTCTTCTCCTGATCCTCGTGTACAGGAGGATGGTCACTGAACTTGGGTACACATGACAAAGTATCCATTGAAGCCAGGGAGCATGAGGCCACAGAGAGTGGAGTGAAGCTGGGTGGTTCATGCATGTGGAAGATAATCCTAGGAAGATTAGCTGGCATCAACTACAGTGTTGCCTCAGGCGATAAGTGCATCTGCACCTCTTCATCAGTGCATTCGTTTAATGTGCGTTTTTTTTGCTGTGATCTGTTCTCTGTCTGAACACCGGCTATGGAGATGATCACACTCCCCCAGTGCCCACTCTTCCCGTGTCCAACGCTGCCCCATACCCCTGGGGCCCATGCTCCCTGGTCACACCGTCACATCCTCCCCGGGTCACACGCTGTCTAACTCTCCCCTGCTCACACGTTACCTCAGTCTCTCCGATTCTTCAGACTGATGGCAGAGTTAGCCGTAATCTTGCAGAGAGGTGCGGCAACACAAAGCCTGGCAAGGGAGATGGATGTTATTGAGGAGGGTTTTTTTTGATAGGTAGTTGGTTGAACAAAGGCTCGAGATGAAACATCAAGATGTTAGGCAGAAGGATTGAGTGTTGGAGATTGTGAAAATAAAGAAAGGAATATCGGAGGAAGGAAATGGGGAGGGGAGAAATCGGTGCGAGACTGTGGAGAGAGTGGGCGGAAATAAGGCCGGTGTGCGGTTTGGATTGTTACTTTATCTTGGGGAATTCAACCCAAGCGGAATGTGAAGTGCTGTTTCTTCAGTGAGCATGTGTCCAAGGACAGAGAGGTTGCTGTGGCGCAACCTTTTTGCTCCTCGCGCAAATTTCTCCCACCCCCTCCCTTTCCACTTACATGAATTCATCTCACTGCACAATTTGCAACTCTTCACCATTTGTTTCACACCTGTCTTTTCATCTCTGGCCTTTCCCCAATTATCAGCATATCAAAAACTCCCCTCACCTGTATCCACCTTACTTACAGTCTTTCACCTGTTCTTCCTCTTGTCCACATTTCTCCCCACACACCGCCACCACAATCAGCCTGAAAAAAGATCCAGACTTGAAACGTCACCTACCAGAGATGATGATTGATCCACTGAGTTCCTCCAGCAAATTGTCTCATTCCGATATTCTTCTTGGATCATTCTCATTAGGAGCCTGGAACACTCAGGGTGGGGGTTGCTGTTGTAGCGGGAGCCAAGGGTACTGATTCAGATGATGTTTTGTTTCTCTCTTTGAATACACAGATCTGACGCCTACATTGTCTGAGCTCCTGACACAGTGGAACGAGTACCAATTGTTCCAACTAACAAAATTCTATCAGGAGAGACTAAAACAGGCGATTGAAGAAGGGGTTGAAAGTCTCAGCTTCATGATGAGACCGGAGGGACATTTCACTAAACAAGAACACGTGGTAAGTGGAAGGATCACGGTGACTTCTGTTTCCCGTCACAGAACTGACGGCATTGGGGAAGAGTGACCAATGCCAGTCTCACTCACCTCGCACTCCCTGGGCTGAACAATGTAATGGACAATGCAATAATCTCTGATCGGTTTGTGTCCTGTAGATCTGGTATTAGGAATAAAACCTGTGACATGGGAACCTCTGAGAATTGTCCATTCTGATCCAGCTGTTCTTCCCACACATGCATCTTAGCACAACGGTCAGGGAGCAGTAAACTTGTAAACGAGAATCAAAAACGATAACACGTTTTAAGTGGCATCAGTTTCATTGGTCGCATTTAGTTCAGTTCATTAAACCACAGAGGGCATTAGGCAAAAGCACAAGAATTGCAGATCCTGGTTTACAAAAAAAGAACATACTGTGTGTGCTGCACTAAATAACTCTGTTTTTGGAGATACTGCCTGACCTGCTGAATTACTCTAAGACATTAAACTGTTCGCTTGTCATTCAATCTACAATCTCAACAAACAATATTCAGCAGGTCAGTTATGCGCGCATCTGTGGGAAGAGGAGCCGAGTTAATATGCAGTAAAAGGAGGGGATGAGCTGCAGGAAATATGCAAGAGAGGGATGTCTTTGATCGGGTGTAACTGGGGTAGGTATAGAAATAAAAAGGTTATCTGGTCAATGAGTGAATGCGGGCTCAGAGTGTAGGAAAATAACTGCAGATGCTGCACAAATCGAAGGTATCACTAAATGCTGGAGTAACTCAGCAGGTCAGCAGATGATACTAAGTTGGGGGGTAGTGTGAATTGTGAGGAAGATGCAATAAGGCTGCAGGGTGACTTGGACAGGTTGTGTGAGTGGGCGGATACATGGCAGATGCAGTTTAATGTAGATAAGTGTGAGGTTATTCACTTTGGAAGTAAGAATAGAAAGGCAGATTATTATCTGAATGGTGTCAAGTTAGGAGGAGGGGGAGTTCAACGAGATCTGGGTGTCCTAGTGCACCAGTCAATGAAAGGAAGCATGCAGGTTCAGCAGGCAGTGAAGAAAGCCAATGGAATGTTGGCGTTCGTAACAAGAGGAGTTGAGTATAGGAGCAAAGAGGTCCTTCTACAGTTGTACCGGGCCCTGGTGAGACCGCACCTGGAGTACTGTGTGCAGTTTTGGTCTCCAAATTTGAGGAGGGATGTTCTTGCTATGGAGGGCGTGCAGCGTAGGTTCACTAGGTTAATTCCCGGAATGGCGGGACTGTCGTATGTTGAAAGGCTGGAGCGATTGGGCTTGTATACACTGGAATTTAGAAGGATGAGGGGGGATCTTATTGAAACATATAAGATAATTAGGGGATTGGACACATTAGAGGCAGATAACATGTTCCCAATGTTGGGGGAGTCCAGAACAAGGGGCCACAGTTTGAGAATAAGGGGTAGGCCATTTAGAACGGAGATGAGGAAGAACTTTTTCAGTCAGAGGGTGGTGAAGGTGTGGAATTCTCTGCCTCAGAAGGCAGTGGAGGCCAGTTCGTTGGATGCTTTCAAGAGAGAGCTGGATAGAGCTCTTAAGGATAGCGGAGTGAGGGGGTATGGAGAGAAGGCAGGAACGGGGTACTGATTGAGAGTGATCAGCCATGATCGCATTGAATGGCGGTGCTGGCTCGAGGGGCTGAATGGCCTCCTCCTGCACCTATTGTCTATTGTCTATTGTCTATTGTCTATTGTCTATTGTCTATTGTCAGGCAGCAATGGGTGACGTTAGGTCTAGACCCTTTTTCAGACGGATGTCAGGGGGCGGGACAAAGAAAGTATATAGGTGGAGACAGGAAGACAGTGGGAGAACTGGGATGGGGGAGGGGGAGGGGTAAAAGAGAGAGACAGAGAAACTATCTAAAGTTGGAGAAGTCAATGTTCATATCGTTGGGCTGCAAGTTGCCCAAGCGAAATATGAGGTGCTGTTCCTCCAATTTCCGCTGGGCCTCACTATGGCACTGGAGGAGGCCCATGACAGAAAGGCCAGACTGGGAGTGGGAGATGTAGTTGAAGTGCTCAGCCACCGGGAGATCAGGTTGGTTAAGGCGGACTGAGCGAAGGTGTTGAGCGAACGATCGCCGAGCCTGCGTTTGGTCTCGCCGATGTAGGGAAATTGACATCTAGAGCAGTGGATACAATCAATGAAGTTGGTGAAGGTGCAGGTGGACCTCTGCCTCACCTGGAAAGACTGTTTAGGTCCTTGGACGGAGTTGAGGGGGGGAGGTAAATGGACAGGTGTTGCATCTCCTGCGGTTGCAGGGGAAAGTGCCCGGGGAGGGGGTGGTTTGGGTACGAAGGGACGAGTGGACCAGGGAGAACGGTCTCTGCGGAACGCAGAAAGGAGAGGAGTTGGGAAGATGTGGCCGGTAGTGGGGTCCAGTTGTAGGGGAAGGAAATGTTGCAGGATGATTTGTTGGATTCGCTGGCTGATGGGGTGGAAGGTGAGAACGAGTGGGATTCTGTCCTTGTTACGAATGGGGGGAGGGGGAGCAAGAGCGGAGCTGTGGGATATAGAGGATGTCCTAGTGAGAGCCTCGTCTATAATGGTAGAGGGGAAGCCCCGTTGCCTGAAGAATGAGGACATCTCTGATGCCCTAGTGTGGAACACCTCACCCCGGCGCAGATGCGGCGTAGACGGAGGAATTGGGAGTAGGGGATAGACATTTTGCAGGAGTCAGGGTGGGAAGAGGTGTAGTCCAGATAGCTGTGGGACTCAGTGGGTTTGTAGTAGATGTCAGTGACTAGTCTGTCTCCTGTGATGGAGATGGTGAGGTCCAGAAACGGGAGGGAGATGTCGCAGATAGTCCAAGTATAGTTAAGGGCAGGATGGAAATGGGTGGTGAAATGTATGAAGTCAGTGAGTTCTGCATGGGCACAAGAGGTGGCACCAATGCAGTCGTCGATGTAGCGGAGGTAGAGTTCGGGGATGGGGCCGGTGTACGACTGGAACAGGGATTGTTCGACGTACCCCGACAAAGAGGCAGGCGTAGCTGACCCATGCGAGTGCCCATAGCTATGCCTTTGGTTTGGAGGAAGTGGGAGGAGCCAAAGAGAAGTTGTTAAGTGTATGAATCAGCTCTGCCAGGACGAGGATTGGGATTGGGATTGGGATTGGCTGGTTCTACGGTCGAGGAAGAAACGGAGGGCTTCAAGACCATCCTTGTGGGGGATGGAAGTGTAGAGTGACTGGACATCCATGGTAAAGATGAGGGAGTGGGTGCCTGCAAACCGGAAGTTATCGAGGAGATGGAGAGCATGTGAGGTGTCTTGGACGTAGGTGGGGAGTGATTTGACCAGTGGGGATAGCATCGAGTCGAGGTAGGTGGAAAGAAGTTTGGTGCGGGCTCAGATTGGGTAAGAATGTAAATGAAATAACATAGTAGCTTCAAAATGCCGAGCAGGAAGCAATGAAGGCTGGACTGGACACATCCATTTCTAGTGGGATAGTGTCTATGTGAGGCCAAAATGAATTGGATGAATTTCCCATCCATATAAACACAGCCATCGTTGACCTAAATGGTCTGTTCCGTGCTGTACTCTGCTGTGTTCTTGGACACTACCAGATGTGAAGCGCGTTTCACACTGTCAGGACTCTGGGAGTGCACAGTTGGTTAGCCCAGAGTCATGGGTGTATGAACAGGCAAACCAATGCCTGCCACAATGCTCAATAATACCAGAATATCCCATTGCTGAATCGCTAATACCCCCCCCCCCCATTAGCACTGTTCTCATTCACTTCTCAATATATTCATTGTTGTTCCTCACAGAATATCACTGAGCTCGCGGACAAGGGAAACCGGAGTGACTGTTCGACCCTCTTCCTAAGTCTGGTGATGGAGAAAGGCAACCGCCCCGGCGGGTGATGTGGGAATCCTTTGTGAAAATGCAGAATGAATTACCAAAGCTGGACAAAATACTGAAAGAAATCCAGAAGCTCGGTACGGCAAATCAAACACACTGAACTGAATATCACTTTGGAACAATGTTATTCAAGTCTGGTTTAATGAATGCTCTTTGATTTGAACAGGTCCTGATCCACAAGAATACATGAACATCACCAGTGGTTTATCTGAATTATCCTCTCATATGGAAGGTGAGTGTTGAAATGTACAGTTCACACCAATAACTTGTTAAAATTGATGTAATACTGAAACTGTTTGTTCAGAGCTTTGCAGAATCGGAAATCAGAAGATCAAACCTTAAGCAATTGTTCGACTGAAAGTAAGCATGCAGGTACAGCAGGCAGTGAAGAAAGCTAATGGCATGTTGGCCCTCATGACAAGAGGAGTTGAGTATAGGAGCAAAGAGGTCCTTCTGCAGTTGTACAGGGCAGGTCCT